>NC_041356.1:1830199-1980199 GCF_900634415.1 Cottoperca gobio | reverse complement strand
ATATATATATATATATATATATATATATATATATATATATATATATATATAGAGATCTATCTCTATATATAGATATATATATATATATCTATATATAGATCTATATATAGATCTATATCTATATATAGAGATCTATATCTATATCTATATAGATCTATATATATAGATCTATATCTATATAGATCTATATCTATAGATCTATATAGATCTATATCTATCTATCTATCTATCTATCTATAGATATCTACAGATAGATACTGCTGTAAAAACCAGATTCAATAAAGGTTCATCTTATCTTATCAGTTTTAAGGCAATTTAACATTGTTATTATATGAATAACAAATTATTATTGTAATATAATAATACAATTTAAATAATAATAACAATAGACCCCCCCACGTGGGAGATATTGCAGAGAGGTGACACGCTTGCAGCACTGCAGAATGGCACACACAGCTGTAAAGTCTCACCGTCTGCATCAGTGTGGACTCAGAGTTTGCCACTAGAACAAATACATCTGCATCCAGGCAAAATTTGTCGATCCAGCTGTCCAGTTCAGTGGTAACATCGATACCCGGGCTGAAGGGGGAAACAGAAAGAAGTATGATCAACGGCAGTCCTCTGCAAGTGAGCATGGTGGCTTTAAAGCAAGAAAAACATAAATAAAATATTCTCCTTTTACAAACTAAGGGGCATCTGCATTTTGTAAATTCAGCCTTACCACTTTATAAAAGGGTGCCCACTTTAGCCTTAGTATAAAATGTTGTGACTTTCTCTGATCTGTTTGACATTCAACAGGAGATGAAAACATTAGTTTTGTTGATTAAATAGTGTTAACTTGTGTCTGACCTGTCTACCAACACCAGATCATCCCTGAGCAGAGCACACTTGGCTTTAGGCCACATTACACAGACCAAGCTGCCTGCATCCAGGTCTTCATCCTGGTGGAGGGCGTGGGCCAGCTGGTTCACCGTCTATACACACACACACACACACACACACACACACACACACACACACACACACACACACACACACACACACACACACACACACACACACACACACACACACACACACACACACACACACACACACACACACACACACACACACTTAGCATCCGATGGCTGTACATCCATAGCAAATACCAACATTCCACTTGTACAGACTGGAGCTGTGGAGATCGGCGGTGTTTTGGATACTGCAGACCTTTATGCTCTTCCTCTCCTCAGAACCTTCAGTGAGGAGAAAGGACTCATTGCCATCAGTGCCCTCCACCCTCAGGAAGCAGTTGGTGGTGTGTCCTATTCCAGAAGGCAGCACCTTGTCACACAGCATGGCATTGATCACTGAGCTCTTCCCATTACTGGTCCTGCAGAAGAAGCAACATGCCCATCAGCAGTGCCTACAGTCATCGCACAACTTTACTTTAAGTTGACGTTTAAACCACTGTCTCTCTCTCTCTCTCTCTCTCTCTCTCTCTCTCGATACCCAACCTTAGATATACATACCTCCCAAAGAAGACCACCTTCATGTGCCTGCGGGCGAGCACTTCTCCAATCCCTGTCACCTTGGCGAGGTAACCCCGGACCTCCTGGACCTGCTCCTCTGTGGTGACCGGGTCCAGCTCCTCATTTTTGTACGTATCTAGCATGTGAAGGTCATCAAACAGATGTCAGTCGATCCGGTTGTAGTGGAGTTTCCATAGATAGCCCCATTAGTCTAGCAGTGTTATATCAAACTTAACATCAGATTTGGCAGTTTGTCATCTAGACATTTGGAGTAACAACTTTTTCCCCGGTGCACAGTGCTCTGCAAAAACAGACAATAAAAATGATCTGTTGAGGGCTGAGCAGCAGCGCAGCCTGTGTGGACACCTCAGGAGAGCAAGCAGTTCCACGAAAGAACGGTTAAACAACTTGTTTTAACCAAAGCGTATACCATGGTAACAACAGTATTACAAAATCCATGTCGTGGCACGTGACATCGGTGGCGATGATCACACCGGTATACCGCCGACCCCTACTGTCTGGTCAGTTGAGACTATTTTTCCAGAACACTGGACTCAATGGACTGGATTCAATTTGAGGAATACTGCGATCTTTAATCCTTCACTATAAATATAAATTGAGATGCAAGGACTGCCAGAACAATACTGGAGTTTTGGCACATATAGCATTTTCCTTATGTGCAGACAATGGAGTAGAAGCGCTGCTGACTCTTTGTGGTAATCGCATACAGCAGCTCTTTGGATCCTTCAGGTGTAATGTGCTTATTGCATGGATGGAATAAGGTCTCAAAAACATATATAGTAGTATAGTATAGTCTGCTTCAAAAATAACCCAAGTAACACTGTAGGGTTTGTGCAAATTTAGAATAACTATATGGCAATGTGTGGAAATGACCAACGCATTGCTACAGACAGAGGTTTTCATCCCGGTCATTGTCAACAGTCGCTTGCATAGCTTTATTGTGTTGTCTCAGACCCATCGCATGTTTTTCTTTCGTCCCTGTCAAATACATGTCCATTCTTAAAACCTACAGAATATCTGTCTGAATGAACACCATTGCTATTGTGATTATTTGCATTATTTGCAGTTAAAACACTCCAGACCACGGATTTGTCAGAGAGAATCTTCACCAGTATGAAAAGGACATCCTGCACAAACCTGCAATTTTTTAAATAGCCAAGCTACCGTCAATAGCGATCGAAAGTTTTTTTTATTCACTCGACCCAGATTTAGTAAAAATGGCAGCCTGCAAAACTACACTGTACAATACAGTGCAGATGTTCTTCTATTTGTTTGACAATAAAAAGGATGCAAAAGTGTCCCATTGGAGATGATATCACAGCAGTTTCACACGGCTTTGCTACAGCGATCCACTGAAAATCTCGCCCTCACTGAGGAGGAACTATCTGCAGTGCAGTAGAAAACGAAATATAGATATGCATTTGGTACCAAAAGTGAGTCGACTCGAGCCAGAGAGTACCATGCAAGGGAAACACGGCATTAGATGTGGCACGCATTTCTCTGTGTGCATGCTTAACCTTGTGCTGATGCAGCCTTTACGTTAATTTGATGGCATTCAATTCAGACTTGTGCTGTGTTGAAAGTGATACAGAAATGTTACAACATGCTCAACCTAGTAAGATTGTCGCACTAACTTTTACTTAAAAAGTCACCCGGGGTCTCATTCAGATTTAAGAACAATACGTTAAAGTGCCTTCAGATTATCATAAAACATGTGTGTGTGAGAAAGGGACTGGAACGCAAATGGCAGGCAGGAGGTTACCATCCAGAAAGGAAGTGCTCTCCTTGATGTAGGCCCCCAACTGCTCAAAGATCCCGTTGATCTTCTTCTTCGCTGTGACAAAATGCTTGAGTGGTGATGCATTCACTTCCGCCATCAGTCTCTTCTCCTTCTTGCCGTGGACTGTGTTGGTGTTGGGTCGTGGGAAAACCAAAGACATGGCACTGTACAAGGGATAAAACATCACACATCATTATAAGCATGTCTGCCAAAAGTGTCCGACTGAAATCAACTTGCAGTGAAAGAAAATGAGGCAACCATTTACAGCAGGGGCAGTGCAAATGTGATATCTATTTTAAATACCTTCACCTTGTCACTGTATATTGGAATGACAAACTGCTTAAAGTAGGGTTGTCCAAACTACACCCCACTGGCCATTTGCAGCCCAACCCCTCATCTTATATGACCCTCGAGTTCTGATCACTACCCAAATAATACTATACATCAGTGATGGAGGTAACCAGTCCATCGACACCATTGAGCATTCAGTAGTACGTTGAATCTGTGAGAGAACACTGTCTCGATGTGGCTGAAAAATGTATCTGTATTTTAAAGGATTGGCCAGAACCAGGACTGAGTGGGGGAAACTGAGACACTGCTCCAGTACAATGTTCTAAAAAGGAACTCAGGTGCTCTGAAACACTATTGTGTTACTCCAGCATCGTGGTTTCGGTTTGCTCCCAGCGAGGGCTGGCGCAGAAGCGAGGCGATTCTCTGCTCCTGGAAGGAGGAAGAGCCGCTGCTGTCAGGACAGGAGCTCCCCACCTCCTACACACTTGATTTCTCACCTCAAAAAGTCTCAGAAGTGAATTTTATGATGAAATGAAACACGAATATTGCAGAAAAACTGACCGCTTTTAAGACAGGGTGTCCTACCATCGGACTACGGGAACAAACCCTTAACCCTGAGTTGCTCCAGGGGGACTGTCCCTGTAGTATGATCACTGTAAGTCGCTCTGGATAAGAGCGTCTGCTAAATGAGAAATGTGATAAACTGGACAATACCGTGGTATTTTCTAAATGGGACCATCATTTAATAAATGAATATCATGCTGTATTGAAAGACTTGTCAGTAGTGATTGATACCATAAACTAATCAGGAAAATGTTTACTGAGGTAATAAATCAGTAACACTTTATTTGAAGGAGTGTACACATGACAGTGTCATAACCATGACATGACCATAGACCAGACCAGGCCATTGCATATCCTGCCCTTTGGCTGTCCCTGACCGGCCCGCATGAGGTTACTGGGAAATGTAGGTATCAAAACGTAAATAAGTGTAAATAATGCACGCAACACAACTGCTCCTGTATTTATTTTTGAATTTACGTAAGTACGTGCATGTGGGCGTGCCTGCAGGGTTCGCAACTTCACTGTAATGTTTTGGGGAACATAGGCTAACAAGACATGTTAGCCGTTAGCTCTCAAAGGTGCTTCAGCTGCAAAACAAAGCAGACAATTTTTGGACGAGCTTTGTACTTGGGAAAACGATGATAATAATAATAATAATAATAATCAAAAGCAAGATGGTATGTAAATCAACACTTGTATTGCGTGGTGACTTGTTTAGAACAGTGTACCAAGTCTGTAAGGTTGTACTAGGTATATAATTGTACTTTCTATGCGTAAATGAAATAGAAAGTACAATTTTCCAGTTTTGTGTTTCTCTTCATTTTAAACTGTTATTAATCTCATGACATGCATTAAATTGTAAATAACTGCCAGATATTGAAAGTTCCAGGTTTTCTTGAAAAAGGTGCAAAAGCACTCACAGGATATTTTCTGACCTTTTTTATAGTCAAAATAAGCAAATAGTCCAGGCAGAAGTTTTGAGGCTTTTTAGGCTTAGGTGTGAAGAGAGTATGGGCCATGAGAGCTGAGATTCCAGTTTCTCATGATGCCCCTTGGAGAAATTAATTGCCCACCCCTGCCACCGACTGTGTATATATAAGAATATGTAATGATTTCTTTTATTGAGATTATACTACAAATTATACTAAAAACATGTATATGGTTTAGACCAGGGGTGTCAAACATGCGGCCTGGAGGCCAAAACCGGCCCAATCCGATCCGCGGGATGACTTTGCAAAGTGTAAAAATGAGTTTGTAGTAGTTTTGATCATAAAGTAAACTACTGTTCCAGATACCTGTGACAAAATGTTTTGTGCCTTTGTAGATACACTGTGATCTGTAAGTTGTAATGCACATGTGTATATTGTTGAAATTGCACCTTCTTTTCTTAAGAATTTTCAGGTTGTTCATAATGTTTTGTAAAAAAGATAGTTAATTAAATTTGAATATTTTCAGAATGTACTTGTACTTTTTCTTGCACTAAAACAAAGGGAAACATTTGGGAGTTGTCGTTATTTATATTTAGGATTTTACTGGTCCGGCCCACTTGAGATAACATTTTGCTGTATGTGGCCCCTGAACTAAAATGAGTTTGACACCCCTGGTTTAGACATTGACAGAAGTCCACGGGGGACTGAAACTTATGTGTACTGCTATCGACGGCGCTGTGCAAGATTATTATGTTGAATATGGCTTTTGAGAAAGAACATATTTGTTACAAGATATTTCTTTCAGTGCATCGGTCCTTGTTGAAGTCATGGCCACCTGGGATGCCTCCACCACACTTGCTTCACACAAGGAAAAAAAACTAAGTAACTAACCAGCACAAGCTAATTGAGTTTAGACATTCTTCAAAAAGGACAACAACAAAAATGTGTTGTTGTCGTCCTTTTTGAAGAAGGTTATCTTTATTTTGAAGTGTTGCATCCTTGTTCCATTTAATCTTACAGATGTGACATATGCGTAATATAGTAATAGTATTGTCAACATAAAAAAAACTGAGCCTCTTTATAGTTATCTTTACATTTTTTATTACCTAAAGTGATTAATTTTCCTCCCATATTGACTGTGTGGATCATTTGAGACAGTATGTCCAGTGTGGTGCCCAGAGAGCTGCAGAGACCTTGGGAGGCAACTTCAGCAAGCATTTCTTTAACGGTGCGCGATGTACCCGCACTACACTCGCGATTGACCTTTTGGGCACCCCTGCTGTACAGTATGTAAAGCCATGGGCGTGTTCTTAATTTTTATGGGATGCGACATTGGTGGTTTGCTTTTCGCAAGTGAAGTAGGCTCAAGAATAAGCAAAACAAAAACATGCACAGAAGAAAAGAGCAAATGGCTGCCATCACATGTAAAGAAAGTGCCTTATTTACCAGTCAGCGATGTGGAGAAGTAAGGTCTTACAGTGTTCGGGTATATCATAAGCACAAATGTTTAACGTAAACATTGAAAACATAGCTTTAGCATGAGCTCTTACCAGATATAAAGTGGACGCCACACACACGGGTGAATTGTGCTTTTTCTTCTGTTAAATCCTTACAATTTATGTTGCTAAACCACAGTTTACGGCGTTCGGTAGACAGCAATTCATCCCTCTTTTGTGGATCGTTGTTTTTGATGATTTTAGGAAATCTAAAGAACTGTTTCTCTGGGTCACGAGTAGCGTTAATACCACAATTATACACTGCGCACACGATTGGCATTTTCTTTCAATCTTAGATGTTTAAATACAAAGAAAATTACGAAGCGTTGCAGCAACTCCCACACAAACGGGTGCCGTCTTGGTTGTGTATATCATCCAACATGGCTGATTTACGGGTTGGGACGTAAGCGTGACGTCACATGCACGCGATCTATTGTAACGTTAATTGCAGTCACAAAAGGGTGAGTTATATAAACATTCACAGCCGTTAGAAGTTGGCATTTGCCCCGAAGTTTGCATGACACCTGTCATGAACGTGAAGGAGTCATTATTAATGTTGTCAGTAAGGGTCAGTAGGTAAATTATGACACTTATAATGCAATGTTGACATTGAGTTATCTTTGTCATGACAACTTGACATAAACCCAGACACATAACCTCATAAACATGTCATGACAGGCCTACTTACTAAACAATTTAGCTTTATCTAGCTTATTTAGCTTAATGTGTTAACATAATATTACAGTGTCATATGTTGTTGGTTTGACCATAGCAGTTATGAGACCATTATGCATGACTACAGGAGGATACATATGGATTTGTCATAAAGATGACCAAGTTATTATCCTGTCAAATTATTTCTTGAATAACTCCCTTGACCTCAAGCAAAGTGGTAAAATTTGGACTTGTCATTAAATATTATAAAAACCAGTTTGACGTCAGGAAATACATTAACAAGGGGAATTATGACGTTTTTGTTAAGATAGCTTTACTTGTTGCGAAAGTAATTGCTAACTGTAGTTGCCGTTAGCTAGTTAGCAAGGTTAGCAGTGCAGCTGGCGGTCCTATTAACTGACTCAGCCCCTGGGCCAGGAGCCAAACAGGGCAACAAAAACACACACCTCGATAGTGTACTCCATGTCGTTAAACTGGCCTCCGTCGGTCGGAGACTGTGAGCACCTGTAAGGTGAGGCGGAGTGCCTGAAGGCCATTAACGTTACTCCACTGTGACCTTAAACACAGTTAAAAAAAAAAAAAAGGTAGATAGCATGGTCCTATTTTACTCGTTTAAAAACGTGGTAACTAAATTAAAACCAACACAAACACAAGTTCAAAAGCGACGCAGACACATCCAGCTGAACTATATTAGTGTAACCTAACATTAGTCTTTAAGAAGATGCATGACATCAAGCTGTCTAACATGAAGGCCCAGTTAACGTGATTTTAAGTCTCTTTATGTTGTAAAAGTCACATGTCATCAGTCCTTATCCTTGCGTTATTAACGTTAATTGTATGTACTTTAATGGTCCTGGCATGACAACGCATTAAGAGAGGACGAATCCATGCAAAATGACAAGCTAACTAGCCTTCCAGTGAAGTTTACTTAGATTATCAGGTAGTTTATACGGTGGCCCGCCGAATATGGTTGGTGACTTACCGTGGATAGGGGTCGGTCCTCACAAATAATCCTCTTGCATCATGGCGCCTCGGCGTTTTAAATCTGCACAAAATATCAAGCTACTAACGTTACTGCGCGACTCAGTAAGGTTAATTAGCTTTAGCTATCTATGCTACTGTAAGTGAATGGGGAGTCTTCTTCTTCTTATTATTTTTGAGGTTTGTTGGCGGTTGGCAACAAACGATTTGGTGCATTATCGCCACCTACTGGACTGGAGTGTGGAGCAGTAGATTGGCAATGTTTTTAATTAAATTAAGAAAACACAACTAAATGTTTTATTATTCCGGTTTTCCTTAGGAAATTAATTAAAAGACTGTATACTTCCTCTAATGTCTTTCCTAGCAAATTCCACTATGTCAACTGTGTTTTTCATCAGTTAATCCTGACATTAATTCCCTTTTCACATCGTCATACCTGTTGAAGTCTATTAGTACATGCTTGACAGTGTGTTACAGTGTGTGCATAGTCCAGTGGGGTGCTTGCCTATTCTGTGGAGTGTTTGATTTAGTCCTGTTTGTCCTACTCTCAGACGGTAAAGGACCATGAATATATATATGAATATTGTAAAGATGTCTTCCTGTGTCACTTAAGTCGCAGTATTCCTGCTAAGTTTTGCGTATATAGTCCTTTATGATAGTTTTAACCTCTGCTTTACTTGATGGTAAAGTCAACTGTCGTTTCAGTGATTCTTAAGCCAGTGTGTTTATCTTCTCATTTCCTTCCACCCTAAATGAGCAGCCAAAGGAAGGAGATTTCCAAAAATATTTGTTACTGTTACTTCACAATGAGGGAGGAAGAATGCAGCACCTGTACGCCCAGTCTCTGCTTCTTTTGAACCTTATTTTTCCCTTTGGTACCAGTTTAGGTTTTCCTTCCAGTTTAATCTGGAGACGTGTGTCTATTGATGGCATATTAAATCTCCATGGAGGTATAGCTAATGATGGAACAGTGGGGCTGAGTTTTAAATCAAACAGACCTACATGTTGTGCCTTGGCATTCCCTATCCACCTGAAACTGTTAAATGTAGACTCATTATGCTCCCCAATTTCATAATAGCAAGCACGCTGTGACAGATATTATCTTTCCTTGGTGGGGTTTGCTGTGTATATCAATTCAAATAGATTAAATGGTTTTAGTTCTTCATTACTTAGATTATAGTGATTGGATATCACTAACCTTTCCTTTCCTGTCCATACTTTGATTACAATTGATTCTTGTTCTTTCCCTATTATAATTCAATTATAACTCATCCCATTCTTTACAAATGTTGCCACCTCGCCTAGCAATAAGGCTTCTTGCGTTCCACTGTAGAACAACTAATATCATGAGGAGCCCCCCCCCATGCCTAAAGAGTTAGGTGGGCCAACATTTCTTCCACTCCTGCCCACCTTAGTGCTTTGATTCCAAGGTATTTTTCAGCTGATTTTACTATAATCTTGATCTTTTCAGTCTTCTTGTTCGTCTTTGCTGAACAATTTATCACATCTACCATGAACAACACAAACTCACTCTTGCCAACAATTAGGGGTCTTTCTTTACAAAAACCTGGTCACATCCCCCACAGGCTCTGACCACAGGCTCTGACCACAGGCTCTGACCACAGGCTCTGACCACAGGCTCTGACCACAGGCTCTGACCACAGGCGCAGCTGTTGCTCTCTGCTCCCAATGATCTACATTTGTCTGCTTGGACACTTTCTTCACTGCTTCAGAGTATGAAATCCCCTGGGAGACTTTAACTCGCTGCACCTCTGCTGCTTTCTCGATGACTTTGCACCCTCGATAGGGCTGAACTATTTTCTCCTCCACAGTTGCAACACTTTAGCTTAGCTCCCTCTTTGCATTTCCCATGCTCATGCTCGCCTGCACATAGTTTCTCAGAGGTGGAGGAATGTTCGGAGTTTGATTATCTGTTTTTTGAAGTAAAGTATTGTTTTTTTTACACTTTATATTTTCGTAATGCAAAAATACTACGAAATTGATCAATGCTGATTTTCTGTAGGGATAGTGCGCAACAAGAGAAAGCCATACGATATAAGAAAGATGATAAGAAAGTACAGCGTTCACTGCTTGAAGATGGGAAGTTTCCCGAGGAGTCATTTTCGGAAGACCTACAGTTGTGTCAGTTGACCAAATTAAAGATAATATGGAAGGTGGAAAAGAGTTGGAAGTAAAAAGTCTGAAAACATTCTAGAACTGGGACCTAACCTACTTGACTTGTATCTTAACATTCTAGAACTATAATTTAAGATTGTAGACTTGCAATTTCACATTCTAGGATTTAACTTAACTTTCTAGAATTGTAACTAAACACGCTGGAAATGAAACTCAACATTCTAGATCTGTACATTAACATTCTTGAACTTTAACTTAACATTATAGACTTGCAACTTCACGTTCTAGAACTGTAAGTTAACGTTATAGAATTGTAACTGAACATGTTAGAAATGTAACTCAACATTGGAATCAGCTGCAATGAGACACATATCCTTAGGGTGTACCAGAAAAGATGTGATGTGGTGTGTGGTAGGTTCTGACTCCTTGTGTTTTGAAAACTCTGGTGAGATGCTTTACAGCAAATCCATGTAAAGGAGTTTAACTGGAATGTATACCTGCTGCAAGGACAGACAGCAAATAATGAAATACAGAAGCGTTTGCCCATTCGGAACTATTTATTTTGGCCGTGCTATTGGACACGTTTGCAAAATGGTTACATGTTGTGTCATATGAGCATTGGAGGTTCAGTGGTAGATTTCTCTCCTGCCACGCGGGAGGCCCTGGTCCGATTCCCGGCCAATGCAACTGGGCTTTCGATTCTTTGGGAATAGTCATTTCGACAAATTGCAACGTGTGATGCTGCTTCATTGTTTTTTTCCTAGAGTTTTGTATAATTAGTATCTCAAACTGTAATGGCAAGGTAATATACAATATACAGTTCATTATTATGCTAATTATGACAATTTATCATAATAAATAAAAGAGAACTACATTTTACTGGTAAAGGCTAACACCATTTTGTGCCTCGTTGGCGCAGTAGGCAGCGTGTCAGTCTCATAATCTGAAGGTCGTGAGTTCGACCCTCACACGGGGCAAAAATATTGTCGGATTGTGGGAGAGGGTTCGGTCTCTGCTCTCTTCAGATGATGCTGTCGGGATGAGAATCATCACCAAGACGGCTCTTTAAACGAGGTCCTTTCGGAATGGAAACCCATTCCAAAAGCAAGTCCATTGAGCCCTACCAACTAAACTTTCAAAGGTGTATCCGAGTGTTGCTTAACCAAAGGTCATGCAAGAAAATGTAACTCTACATTCAAGATTTGTACATTTACTGTCTGGAAATGTAAGTAAACAATATAGGCTTGCAACTTCACATTCTAGAATTAGAACTAAACATGCTAGAATTTTAACTAAACATGCTAGAATTGTAACTTCACATTTTGGAGCTGTAACTTGACATGGTAGCATTACAACTCAACATTTTAGAACTGTAACTTAACATTATAGACTTGCAACTTCTCATTCTAGAATAGCAACTTAACTGTCTAGAACGGTATCTTAACATGCTATCATTGTAACTCAACATTCTAGAACTGGGACCTAACCTACTTGACTTGTATCTTAACATTCTAGAACTATAATTTAAGATTGTAGACTTGCAATTTCACATTCTAGGATTTAACTTAACTTTCTAGAATTGTAACTAAACACGCTGGAAATGAAACTCAACATTCTAGATCTGTACATTAACATTCTTGAACTTTAACTTAACATTATAGACTTGCAACTTCACGTTCTAGAACTGTAAGTTAACGTTATAGAATTGTAACTGAACATGTTAGAAATGTAACTCAACATTGGAATCAGCTGCAATGAGACACATATCCTTAGGGTGTACCAGAAAAGATGTGATGTGGTGTGTGGTAGGTTCTGACTCCTTGTGTTTTGAAAACTCTGGTGAGATGCTTTACAGCAAATCCATGTAAAGGAGTTTAACTGGAATGTATACCTGCTGCAAGGACAGACAGCAAATAATGAAATACAGAAGCGTTTGCCCATTCGGAACTATTTATTTTGGCCGTGCTATTGGACACGTTTGCAAAATGGTTACATGTTGTGTCATATGAGCATTGGAGGTTCAGTGGTAGATTTCTCTCCTGCCACGCGGGAGGCCCTGGTCCGATTCCCGGCCAATGCAACTGGGCTTTCGATTCTTTGGGAATAGTCATTTCGACAAATTGCAACGTGTGATGCTGCTTCATTGTTTTTTTCCTAGAGTTTTGTATAATTAGTATCTCAAACTGTAATGGCAAGGTAATATACAATATACAGTTCATTATTATGCTAATTATGACAATTTATCATAATAAATAAAAGAGAACTACATTTTACTGGTAAAGGCTAACACCATTTTGTGCCTCGTTGGCGCAGTAGGCAGCGTGTCAGTCTCATAATCTGAAGGTCGTGAGTTCGACCCTCACACGGGGCAAAAATATTGTCGGATTGTGGGAGAGGGTTCGGTCTCTGCTCTCTTCAGATGATGCTGTCGGGATGAGAATCATCACCAAGACGGCTCTTTAAACGAGGTCCTTTCGGAATGGAAACCCATTCCAAAAGCAAGTCCATTGAGCCCTACCAACTAAACTTTCAAAGGTGTATCCGAGTGTTGCTTAACCAAAGGTCATGCAAGAAAATGTAACTCTACATTCAAGATTTGTACATTTACTGTCTGGAAATGTAAGTAAACAATATAGGCTTGCAACTTCACATTCTAGAATTAGAACTAAACATGCTAGAATTTTAACTAAACATGCTAGAATTGTAACTTCACATTTTGGAGCTGTAACTTGACATGGTAGCATTACAACTCAACATTTTAGAACTGTAACTTAACATTATAGACTTGCAACTTCTCATTCTAGAATAGCAACTTAACTGTCTAGAACGGTATCTTAACATGCTATCATTGTAACTCAACATTCTAGAACTGGGACCTAACCTACTTGACTTGTATCTTAACATTCTAGAACTATAATTTAAGATTGTAGACTTGCAATTTCACATTCTAGGATTTAACTTAACTTTCTAGAATTGTAACTAAACACGCTGGAAATGAAACTCAACATTCTAGATCTGTACATTAACATTCTTGAACTTTAACTTAACATTATAGACTTGCAACTTCACGTTCTAGAACTGTAAGTTAACGTTATAGAATTGTAACTGAACATGTTAGAAATGTAACTCAACATTGGAATCAGCTGCAATGAGACACATATCCTTAGGGTGTACCAGAAAAGATGTGATGTGGTGTGTGGTAGGTTCTGACTCCTTGTGTTTTGAAAACTCTGGTGAGATGCTTTACAGCAAATCCATGTAAAGGAGTTTAACTGGAATGTATACCTGCTGCAAGGACAGACAGCAAATAATGAAATACAGAAGCGTTTGCCCATTCGGAACTATTTATTTTGGCCGTGCTATTGGACACGTTTGCAAAATGGTTACATGTTGTGTCATATGAGCATTGGAGGTTCAGTGGTAGATTTCTCTCCTGCCACGCGGGAGGCCCTGGTCCGATTCCCGGCCAATGCAACTGGGCTTTCGATTCTTTGGGAATAGTCATTTCGACAAATTGCAACGTGTGATGCTGCTTCATTGTTTTTTTCCTAGAGTTTTGTATAATTAGTATCTCAAACTGTAATGGCAAGGTAATATACAATATACAGTTCATTATTATGCTAATTATGACAATTTATCATAATAAATAAAAGAGAACTACATTTTACTGGTAAAGGCTAACACCATTTTGTGCCTCGTTGGCGCAGTAGGCAGCGTGTCAGTCTCATAATCTGAAGGTCGTGAGTTCGACCCTCACACGGGGCAAAAATATTGTCGGATTGTGGGAGAGGGTTCGGTCTCTGCTCTCTTCAGATGATGCTGTCGGGATGAGAATCATCACCAAGACGGCTCTTTAAACGAGGTCCTTTCGGAATGGAAACCCATTCCAAAAGCAAGTCCATTGAGCCCTACCAACTAAACTTTCAAAGGTGTATCCGAGTGTTGCTTAACCAAAGGTCATGCAAGAAAATGTAACTCTACATTCAAGATTTGTACATTTACTGTCTGGAAATGTAAGTAAACAATATAGGCTTGCAACTTCACATTCTAGAATTAGAACTAAACATGCTAGAATTTTAACTAAACATGCTAGAATTGTAACTTCACATTTTGGAGCTGTAACTTGACATGGTAGCATTACAACTCAACATTTTAGAACTGTAACTTAACATTATAGACTTGCAACTTCTCATTCTAGAATAGCAACTTAACTGTCTAGAACGGTATCTTAACATGCTATCATTGTAACTCAACATTCTAGAACTGGGACCTAACCTACTTGACTTGTATCTTAACATTCTAGAACTATAATTTAAGATTGTAGACTTGCAATTTCACATTCTAGGATTTAACTTAACTTTCTAGAATTGTAACTAAACACGCTGGAAATGAAACTCAACATTCTAGATCTGTACATTAACATTCTTGAACTTTAACTTAACATTATAGACTTGCAACTTCACGTTCTAGAACTGTAAGTTAACGTTATAGAATTGTAACTGAACATGTTAGAAATGTAACTCAACATTGGAATCAGCTGCAATGAGACACATATCCTTAGGGTGTACCAGAAAAGATGTGATGTGGTGTGTGGTAGGTTCTGACTCCTTGTGTTTTGAAAACTCTGGTGAGATGCTTTACAGCAAATCCATGTAAAGGAGTTTAACTGGAATGTATACCTGCTGCAAGGACAGACAGCAAATAATGAAATACAGAAGCGTTTGCCCATTCGGAACTATTTATTTTGGCCGTGCTATTGGACACGTTTGCAAAATGGTTACATGTTGTGTCATATGAGCATTGGAGGTTCAGTGGTAGATTTCTCTCCTGCCACGCGGGAGGCCCTGGTCCGATTCCCGGCCAATGCAACTGGGCTTTCGATTCTTTGGGAATAGTCATTTCGACAAATTGCAACGTGTGATGCTGCTTCATTGTTTTTTTCCTAGAGTTTTGTATAATTAGTATCTCAAACTGTAATGGCAAGGTAATATACAATATACAGTTCATTATTATGCTAATTATGACAATTTATCATAATAAATAAAAGAGAACTACATTTTACTGGTAAAGGCTAACACCATTTTGTGCCTCGTTGGCGCAGTAGGCAGCGTGTCAGTCTCATAATCTGAAGGTCGTGAGTTCGACCCTCACACGGGGCAAAAATATTGTCGGATTGTGGGAGAGGGTTCGGTCTCTGCTCTCTTCAGATGATGCTGTCGGGATGAGAATCATCACCAAGACGGCTCTTTAAACGAGGTCCTTTCGGAATGGAAACCCATTCCAAAAGCAAGTCCATTGAGCCCTACCAACTAAACTTTCAAAGGTGTATCCGAGTGTTGCTTAACCAAAGGTCATGCAAGAAAATGTAACTCTACATTCAAGATTTGTACATTTACTGTCTGGAAATGTAAGTAAACAATATAGGCTTGCAACTTCACATTCTAGAATTAGAACTAAACATGCTAGAATTTTAACTAAACATGCTAGAATTGTAACTTCACATTTTGGAGCTGTAACTTGACATGGTAGCATTACAACTCAACATTTTAGAACTGTAACTTAACATTATAGACTTGCAACTTCTCATTCTAGAATAGCAACTTAACTGTCTAGAACGGTATCTTAACATGCTATCATTGTAACTCAACATTCTAGAACTGGGACCTAACCTACTTGACTTGTATCTTAACATTCTAGAACTATAATTTAAGATTGTAGACTTGCAATTTCACATTCTAGGATTTAACTTAACTTTCTAGAATTGTAACTAAACACGCTGGAAATGAAACTCAACATTCTAGATCTGTACATTAACATTCTTGAACTTTAACTTAACATTATAGACTTGCAACTTCACGTTCTAGAACTGTAAGTTAACGTTATAGAATTGTAACTGAACATGTTAGAAATGTAACTCAACATTGGAATCAGCTGCAATGAGACACATATCCTTAGGGTGTACCAGAAAAGATGTGATGTGGTGTGTGGTAGGTTCTGACTCCTTGTGTTTTGAAAACTCTGGTGAGATGCTTT
This sequence comes from Cottoperca gobio, assembly GCF_900634415.1. Lineage (NCBI taxonomy): Eukaryota > Metazoa > Chordata > Actinopteri > Perciformes > Bovichtidae > Cottoperca > Cottoperca gobio. The sequence goes on along the minus strand of NC_041356.1, from coordinate 1,963,779 downwards.
ACAGCAAATCCATGTAAAGGAGTTTAACTGGAATGTATACCTGCTGCAAGGACAGACAGCAAATAATGAAATACAGAAGCGTTTGCCCATTCGGAACTATTTATTTTGGCCGTGCTATTGGACACGTTTGCAAAATGGTTACATGTTGTGTCATATGAGCATTGGAGGTTCAGTGGTAGATTTCTCTCCTGCCACGCGGGAGGCCCTGGTCCGATTCCCGGCCAATGCAACTGGGCTTTCGATTCTTTGGGAATAGTCATTTCGACAAATTGCAACGTGTGATGCTGCTTCATTGTTTTTTTCCTAGAGTTTTGTATAATTAGTATCTCAAACTGTAATGGCAAGGTAATATACAATATACAGTTCATTATTATGCTAATTATGACAATTTATCATAATAAATAAAAGAGAACTACATTTTACTGGTAAAGGCTAACACCATTTTGTGCCTCGTTGGCGCAGTAGGCAGCGTGTCAGTCTCATAATCTGAAGGTCGTGAGTTCGACCCTCACACGGGGCAAAAATATTGTCGGATTGTGGGAGAGGGTTCGGTCTCTGCTCTCTTCAGATGATGCTGTCGGGATGAGAATCATCACCAAGACGGCTCTTTAAACGAGGTCCTTTCGGAATGGAAACCCATTCCAAAAGCAAGTCCATTGAGCCCTACCAACTAAACTTTCAAAGGTGTATCCGAGTGTTGCTTAACCAAAGGTCATGCAAGAAAATGTAACTCTACATTCAAGATTTGTACATTTACTGTCTGGAAATGTAAGTAAACAATATAGGCTTGCAACTTCACATTCTAGAATTAGAACTAAACATGCTAGAATTTTAACTAAACATGCTAGAATTGTAACTTCACATTTTGGAGCTGTAACTTGACATGGTAGCATTACAACTCAACATTTTAGAACTGTAACTTAACATTATAGACTTGCAACTTCTCATTCTAGAATAGCAACTTAACTGTCTAGAACGGTATCTTAACATGCTATCATTGTAACTCAACATTCTAGAACTGGGACCTAACCTACTTGACTTGTATCTTAACATTCTAGAACTATAATTTAAGATTGTAGACTTGCAATTTCACATTCTAGGATTTAACTTAACTTTCTAGAATTGTAACTAAACACGCTGGAAATGAAACTCAACATTCTAGATCTGTACATTAACATTCTTGAACTTTAACTTAACATTATAGACTTGCAACTTCACGTTCTAGAACTGTAAGTTAACGTTATAGAATTGTAACTGAACATGTTAGAAATGTAACTCAACATTGGAATCAGCTGCAATGAGACACATATCCTTAGGGTGTACCAGAAAAGATGTGATGTGGTGTGTGGTAGGTTCTGACTCCTTGTGTTTTGAAAACTCTGGTGAGATGCTTTACAGCAAATCCATGTAAAGGAGTTTAACTGGAATGTATACCTGCTGCAAGGACAGACAGCAAATAATGAAATACAGAAGCGTTTGCCCATTCGGAACTATTTATTTTGGCCGTGCTATTGGACACGTTTGCAAAATGGTTACATGTTGTGTCATATGAGCATTGGAGGTTCAGTGGTAGATTTCTCTCCTGCCACGCGGGAGGCCCTGGTCCGATTCCCGGCCAATGCAACTGGGCTTTCGATTCTTTGGGAATAGTCATTTCGACAAATTGCAACGTGTGATGCTGCTTCATTGGTTTTTTTCCTAGAGTTTTGTATAATTAGTATCTCAAACTGTAATGGCAAGGTAATATACAATATACAGTTCATTATTATGCTAATTATGACAATTTATCATAATAAATATAAGAGAACTACATTTTACTGGTAAAGGCTAACACCATTTTGTGCCTCGTTGGCGCAGTAGGCAGCGTGTCAGTCTCATAATCTGAAGGTCGTGAGTTCGACCCTCACACGGGGCAAAAATATTGTCGGATTGTGGGAGAGGGTTCGGTCTCTGCTCTCTTCAGATGATGCTGTCGGGATGAGAATCATCACCAAGACGGCTCTTTAAACGAGGTCCTTTCGGAATGGAAACCCATTCCAAAAGCAAGTCCATTGAGCCCTACCAACTAAACTTTCAAAGGTGTATCCGAGTGTTGCTTAACCAAAGGTCATGCAAGAAAATGTAACTCTACATTCAAGATTTGTACATTTACTGTCTGGAAATGTAAGTAAACAATATAGGCTTGCAACTTCACATTCTAGAATTAGAACTAAACATGCTAGAATTTTAACTAAACATGCTAGAATTGTAACTTCACATTTTGGAGCTGTAACTTGACATGGTAGCATTACAACTCAACATTTTAGAACTGTAACTTAACATTATAGACTTGCAACTTCTCATTCTAGAATAGCAACTTAACTGTCTAGAACGGTATCTTAACATGCTATCATTGTAACTCAACATTCTAGAACTGGGACCTAACCTACTTGACTTGTATCTTACCATTCTAGAACTATAATTTAAGATTGTAGACTTGCAATTTCACATTCTAGGATTTAACTTAACTTTCTAGAATTGTAACTAAACACGCTGGAAATGAAACTCAACATTCTAGATCTGTACATTAACATTCTTGAACTTTAACTTAACATTATAGACTTGCAACTTCACGTTCTAGAACTGTAAGTTAACGTTATAGAATTGTAACTGAACATGTTAGAAATGTAACTCAACATTGGAATCAGCTGCAATGAGACACATATCCTTAGGGTGTACCAGAAAAGATGTGATGTGGTGTGTGGTAGGTTCTGACTCCTTGTGTTTTGAAAACTCTGGTGAGATGCTTTACAGCAAATCCATGTAAAGGAGTTTAACTGGAATGTATACCTGCTGCAAGGACAGACAGCAAATAATGAAATACAGAAGCGTTTGCCCATTCGGAACTATTTATTTTGGCCGTGCTATTGGACACGTTTGCAAAATGGTTACATGTTGTGTCATATGAGCATTGGAGGTTCAGTGGTAGATTTCTCTCCTGCCACGCGGGAGGCCCTGGTCCGATTCCCGGCCAATGCAACTGGGCTTTCGATTCTTTGGGAATAGTCATTTCGACAAATTGCAACGTGTGATGCTGCTTCATTGTTTTTTTCCTAGAGTTTTGTATAATTAGTATCTCAAACTGTAATGGCAAGGTAATATACAATATACAGTTCATTATTATGCTAATTATGACAATTTATCATAATAAATAAAAGAGAACTACATTTTACTGGTAAAGGCTAACACCATTTTGTGCCTCGTTGGCGCAGTAGGCAGCGTGTCAGTCTCATAATCTGAAGGTCGTGAGTTCGACCCTCACACGGGGCAAAAATATTGTCGGATTGTGGGAGAGGGTTCGGTCTCTGCTCTCTTCAGATGATGCTGTCGGGATGAGAATCATCACCAAGACGGCTCTTTAAACGAGGTCCTTTCGGAATGGAAACCCATTCCAAAAGCAAGTCCATTGAGCCCTACCAACTAAACTTTCAAAGGTGTATCTGAGTGTTGCTTAACCAAAGGTCATGCAAGAAAATGTAACTCTACATTCAAGATTTGTACATTAACTGTCTGGAAATGTAAGTAAACAATATAGGCTTGCAACTTCACATTCTAGAATTAGAACTAAACATGCTAGAATTGTAACTTCACATTTTGGAGCTGTAACTTGACATGGTAGCATTACAACTCAACATTTTAGAACTGTAACTTAACATTATAGACTTGCAACTTCACGTTCTAGAATAGCAACTTAACTGTCTAGAACGGTATCTTAACATGCTATCATTGTAACTCAAAAGTACGATACTGTAATGTGTCTTATCATGTGATACTGTAACTCTGTTCATAGTACGATACTGTGATGTGTCTTATCGTGTCATACTGTAACTATGTTAATAGTACGATACTGTAATGTGTTTATAGTACGATACTGTAATGTGTTTTATAATACGATACTGTAATGTGTCTTATCGTGTGATACTGTAACTGTGTTAATAGTACGATACTGTAATGTGTTTTATAGTATGATACTGTAATTTTTTTTTATAATACAATACTGAAATGTGTTTTATAATATGATACTGTAATGTGTTTATAGTAAGATACTGCAATGTCTTTATAATACGATACTGTCAAGTTATTTTCTAAATGTGCAGCTTCCCTAAAGGGATGGAAACATCTACTTTTTAACTGGATTTCTCTCCAGTGGCAAGTCACCCATTACTTGTTGACACTTTCTCGCTTTTGCCTTCTTGCAGACAATGCAACCGTCAACAACTTTTTGGGCGAGTCTCCTGCCCCTTATGATCCATGCCTTCCTTCTTGTCTTGAGCAAGGTCCCGGCCACACCATCATGACTCTCATTGTGGGCCTCCCGAGCCAACATGTGGACACCCAGGCATCATAGCGCAAGATTGGGACTCCAACTCCCTCTTCTTTGAAGTTCTGCACTCGGCCGCCACAAACCAACAGTCTTTGTAGACTACCAGCCTATCTGTAGTGGTACTTGGGAAAGCAGTGCCTTCTTGTGCTGCCAGATGCCAAATGTCTCTTAGTGCATCTCCTCGTTCCCTTACGGAGATCACTCCTGCTAAGGAGACTACCTCCCACTTTGGGTTGTTCATGGCTTGATTCTGTCCTATGAACCTTTTTGCTGCCCTCCAGACCCATGCGACTGTCTTGACAAGTCGGGTAAGATCACTGAACCGCTTGTCGTCTACAAGCTTTCGGATGGCTGATCCTGCCGGTGGCCTTTTTTGTTCTGTTTGAACCTGGTTTTGGTCTTGTTTCTCCACCTTGGTCCTTGTCAGCGCAGCAACAAATGCCTTCTTTTGCATTGTGTTGATGCTTTTTCTGGCTATAGCTGCCAGATCTTTGGATGATTTGATTGGTAAACTCAAAAACTGTGTTCCATTCTGCCACTCCGAGTCTTCATCCAGATTTTGAGGATTGGCTCCTCTGGTGATAATATCAGCAATGTTTTGTGGACCTGGAATCCACCACCAGTCCTGAATCCTTGTGCCGTTTTGAATCTCTCCAATCCTATTTGCAAAGAATGTCTGATAGCCATAACTTTCTCGCTATACTGCACCAAGGACTGTTTGGCTATGAATAAAATGAAACCACCTCTCAGCTTGGATTCAGCTGTGCTTTTTCAGGTGTGAGGCAAACACTGCTCCACATATCTCCGCTTTGACCGCATCACCTTTGTGGTCCAATGGGGTTAAGTTTGCCTTGGATTCCACCAGCCTTACGATTGAGCCCTGGTCCGAGTTCCATCTCAAGTACATCACGGCTCCATAGGCTTGCTCGCTTCCATCAGAGAAAGTGATTGCCCAGGGCTTATCACTGAAGCTTGCGGGAGTTAGTGCCCTGGTGAACTTGACTTTGCCAAGCTGGACATATTCTTCAAAGAGCTTAATTGCATCTTCTCTGATGCCATCTGAGAGTCCTATGTTCCATGTGTCTTTCACTGGACAACTCTCGCTCTTTGCCTCTTGGAAGGCCCTTCGTACTAGAATGGCTCCTTTCTGTTTAGCAGGAGATACCAGGCCGACTGGGTCATATAGCCCTGATACTTGGCTGAGCAGCTCTCTTCGTGTCAGGGAGTTTGGCCAAGTCTCATCTTTCCTTTTCTCTTCGAGAAATTGATTGAAATCATGACATGGAGCTTGTCCTCCGCTACTATGTATCCTAGGCAAAGGAAGGTTAGCAGTTTCGTGCATTGCTACCTGGGCAATACAACTGGGCTTGTCTCCGATGTTAACTCTTGTGATTGCAAAATCTCCCAGCTCTTCATCCTCGGAGTCTCGCCAGAGGAACCTATGCAAGTGCATTTCTCGGTCTTCCAACCAAACTGAATTGTACATCTTTTCTATGTCATCCAGAGCCGCATTTACTCAACACCTGAATCTGAGAAGGACAGCACGAATCTGGTTCAGGACATCTGGACCTTTCATAAGCAAGTCGTTTAAGCTCACGCCTCCGAACCTTTGGCTGCTGTTCCATACGATTCTCACTGAGGTTGTGACAGAATGCGGGTTTGGCACAATAAGGTGACTCACATACCACACGGGCCCTTTCCAGTTGAGGATAGCATCCTTGGACAATTTAACCGCAGCCCCTCGATCAACCATGTCATGTAATTGGCCACCTTCCATATGGGTTCTTTTGCCAGCTGCTTTTGGGTTATCTGGAATGTAGCCTCGACTCCCCTTCTATTGTTTGGCAATGAGGCTGGGTCTTCTAACCAAGGATACTTAGCGTGCCAATGTGGTTTCTTTCTTTTCTGCCCGGCTGGCAGTTTCCGCAGCGACATCCTCCGCATTTCGGTTCCCATGCTGCGCCAATGCTATCCCACTTCCACCACTCTAGGAAGTCCCGGTTTGTTGCTTTGTACCTGCCTCCCGGATGTCATCTTGTTTGTTTGGTGGGAACTTCTCTGGGACCATGCCAGTGAGTTCCTCATACTTCGCTCTCATGGACCTTGCAAAAATGTGTCTTGGACATGTGGGCTGACACAGTGAGTTCCTCAAAGAGCTCAGGATGAGTTCTCCCGACAGTCTTTCCTAGTAGTCCGTCCCACAACACGAGATCTCCAACAGTTTTGATTTTCTGAGGCGCCAACTGACCTTCTCTATGGTTTATGAGCAAGTGTATCTCTCTGAGTCTCCTAAGTTCATCAAGTGGAATGTCTGGAAAGAATATCTGCAGTTGCAAGGGTGTTACATGTTTGTGGACATTTGCAATACTGTCCAGTCCATAACAAACCAATTGGTGCGGTTTGAGAGTGCCCTTGGGGGTGCTTACTCGGATCTTCAGGCGGTATCGTTTAGTCTCCACACGAACCTTCATGCCTCCAACACCATGGACAATGAGTGTAATCTCTTCACTTCTGAGGTTCAGTCTGCTTGCAGCCTTGTGGGTTATGTAATTGGTAACTGAGGCCAGGTCAATTAATGTCCCAATTCTCTGTCCAGCATTGGCCGTGACCTCGAGCAGCATCATAACCACTGGAAGTTCACGCAAGCCACTTTCCACCAGAAGGCTTCGGTGGTCCTTTCCATCCCTGCAGGTTCTTGTTGCAGAATTTGAAAAGACACCTCGACATTGCTTCGCCAATTCTGGTGAAAGTTTCCTGACAAACTCCTCCTGATCCTCTATGTACTTCCTCCGGCCTTTCTCCTCTTCTGGACCAAATATTTTCTTTGTCTCAGCATTTGGGCACAGACAGTAATGATGCTCAGGAGTATGTTCATCCTTGCAGTGTTGGTTCCTACACAGAAAGGCAGATTTGCAGTATGAACTGTTATCATGAACCTCGAGGCACCTTGTACATGCCTTCACCTTTCTTACTGCTGTCTTTTTCTCTGCTAGCTTCAGTGCACAAAACTGTTTGCAAAAATAGAGCTTCTTTCTGTGCTTGCCATCACCACAGACTACACACCCTGTGTAGTCATCTTCTGACTTGGTAGACCTGGTTCTGGCGTATCTTGGCTCCGTCCTAGGTTCTTTCCTACTTGGCTCTTCATCCCTCAGTTGCTCAATCTGCTCATATATGCTTTCTTGCCCTTTGAGGAAACTCAAGAGACTGTCAAACCGGTTATCTGCCACCACAGTATTTTTCCTGTCAGCGACATAGACAAGCCACTCCTTCTTGAGAGTTTCAGGAAGTTTACATTCAATTGCTTTTGTTACCAGTGGATTCTTGATAGCACCCGTGTCCCCAAGGTCACTCAAGTCTTGAAGTGACTTCTCCACAGCTTGAATTAATTCCACTATTTTCCGTGGCTGATGACTTCTAACAGGTGGCATTCTCGTATCTCCTCCACTATTTCAATAGCGATCGTAATTTGATTTCCATAGCGGTTCTCCAGGGCACGGAAAATGTCATCTGCCGTGTTATAGGTTGTGAGGTGAAGGTCTCTTGTGATTTTGTCGTCAAGACTATCCACTAATTGAACCTTCTTCACTTCTCTTGAACCGGTTGGCTCTCCTTGCCTCTGGAGTGCTTCCCATTCCTTCTTCCACCTGTGGAAGTCCCGTTTATTCCCAGTGAATTTGGGAAGAGCCGTCGGTTTCAACCTGATGGTTGGCATGGCATAATTTGTCACTGCTCTCGGTGTTGGTCGTTCAGCATCCTCCTTTATCCTTGCCTGTATGAGGTGGACCTTCTCGCAACCTGGGAAAGTGAAGTTGGAGCATCTTCAAGTGCACCTGAAGTTCCTTCTGATCTTCCTGTGGGATCCAACGTTTCCACCGACCGTGCACCTCCTTTGTGGCCTTTATTAATCCCTCCAGGTGGTTAAGCATAAAGTCATATGCCTCCTGGTTGCAGTTGGATTGTACAGCAGTGGTGCTTTCACATGCATCTTCTGCTGCCTCTAATGCTGTAGACATTTCAACATTCCCAAACTTGACCCAAAGAGCCTCCTGAGTTAGGGCTTTAATCTCCTTTAATTTCACATCACATTCATTTGCAGTCCTTGCCAAGTCATCTTTTTGCAGTTCAGTTAACACATCTTCCTCATCTGTGTCTAGCTCCACCTCCAGTTCTGCAATGAATCCGGCCGCCACATCGTCATTTACTTCCATGACTTTCTCGGCTTCGATAGTGAGTTTATCGAAATTGTTTCTTAACTCTTCTTCAGACATGGCTTCATGAGTCCTGGTAATGCTGTTGACCAGGCGAGAAAACAATCTTTTTGCCGTTGTTCTCTCCACTTTGAGTTTCTCAACTGATTTCTTATTAGCATGATCCGCCATGTTTAATCTCACTTCGCAGGTTGTCCACAGTTAAGGTCAACTACTCTTGAAAGACGCCCAGATTATGAGTCTTTTTCCCAAGACACCAGGTTATTGCTCTTGCTGTTCCATCTTAAAGTTCCCAGATTTCCATGGTTCTCTAGTTTCACAGTTCCTCGTGGTTTTTCACTGTCATGTTATTTTCTAAATGTGCAGCTTTCCCTACTTGAAAGGGATGGAAACATCTACCCAAAGTGTTTTAACTGGATTTCACTCCAAAAGACCAAACTGCTCTTTTCCTTTTTTCCTCCTTTTATTTTTTGCAATTTCAGCAAAAGTCAGACAAGGTATTTAAGTTAGGTACTTAGAGGTGAAAAACCTTTTGAATGGAAACAAACAGAAAAGAGAATTAATACATATTACAAGGCAACTCAAATAAATGTAAATAGCAAAATACACACATTTGTAATTTCAAACTATTTCTATTTCAACCTTAAATTATTTTACAAATGCACTCCCACTAAATGAACATAACGCATGCACAGCTGCTGTCATCATTTAAACAGTAAATGCATTTCATTTTACCGAGTAAATATGTACTTCTAACGGCATTTTAACTTTAAGTATTACTCATTTTTAATTAAATACAATTATGCAGTCAGTTTTTAAATCACAAACGATATAAGAAATTAAACAAGCCGTTTCTGCAAACATGTACACAATTAGCTCACCGAGCCACACACAAACAAGCGCGCTACAGATCATGACATAAATCCAGCGTCAATCAAACGAGTAGCGGCAGCGATCTCCAGCAGGTAACAGTCTCTCAAGCTAAAAAGTTCACAATGAGTCACAATTATCCCTGATATGATAAGACAGTCATGAGTGAGTTGAGCTTTATTTAATATATATAGTACCTACCATTTCTTCACATTATCTATGTAAATACGTGCCTTTCTCAGTTATTACACAAGATAATACATTTATTCGTTAATTATATCACAGTAATCACATCCGATATTCAGTGTTTGTTTTCTTTGTTTTAAATCAAACCAGGCCTCGTTAGGACTTGACTTCCCTGCGACAACACCAGCTGTTTAGACTGGATCAGGTCAGATGATAGCGGAGAGGAATACATCCCAAATCCCAGAGAGGAAAGAGAAAGCACTGACAGTGAGTACAGCTTCGAATTACCCAAAATCAAGCCTTCCAGTCAGTCGTCCAGTAAGAGCAAACACTGCAGAGCAGTAAATGAAGAGAACATGGAGCACACACATAAAAACAATGAAGCAAGTGTGTCAATGCCCCTTCATAATGAGCTGTATGTGTAAATCCAGTTATATAGAAAGAGGATGGATCAAGTAAATACATTAAAAGACATCACTGCTTTTATTGTGGTCTAGTAGTGCAAAAAATGTCCAGACACCTGCTGTGTAAACACAATGATAAAAGTAAAGGTTGCAAAAGCATGCAGTTTCCCAAAGAACTACAAGGAAACACAACAGTAATTAGATTTGATCAGAAATAAAGAAGCAAAACAATAAGATTTTGAAGTCTTCCCTTTGTATTCAAATCAAATTAAATTTATTTATATAGCCCAATATCACAAATTATAATTATACATTTGTCTGTGTGCGTTACATACTGTACAGGTTACGACACCCTCTGTCCGTAGACTCTCGCATCGCACAAGGAAAAACCTCCTAAAAGAAACACCATAATTAAAGGGGGAAAAAATGGAAGAAACCTCAGGGAGAGCAACTGAGGAGGGATCCCTCTCCCAGGACGGACAGACGTGCAATAGATGTCGCATGTACAGGATAAACATAGTACAAATACAACATTTGACAGAAATGATGTTGTGTTGAAAAAAGAGAAAGTATGGATGAATCCAGAAAAACGTCAAAAAGGCTTCCCGGTGTACAGCAGGACCAGGGCAGCAGGCGCAGCCACGATTCCTGATCCTGACGTAAACTTTATCAGTGGCAACCTGCCACATGAGAGACACAGAAACTCCGGGGATGATATCCCGGATGGTGAGTTAGTAACATACATTTACATAAATGCATACAGATAGAGAGGGAGAAGAAGGGAGAAGAAGAGAGGGGAGGGAGGGGAGGAGAGAGGAAGAGAAGGAAGAAAGCAGGGAGGTGTTCCCCGGCAGTCTAAGCCTATAGCAGCATAACTAGGGGCTGATCCAAGGCAAACCTGAGCCAAGGATTTCCTAGTTACTTTATATTTTTTTTACAATTACTTTCCAAGCAAAGCTCAGCTGCTTTGACTGACTTTGACTATGGTTTATGTTACTAATTCCTTAATCATTGCTTGTTTTATCCATTGCAGTGTTTACCAGTCTTTGATTCTCTATATACCCAACATCACAACACACATTTGTCCCTTCACATCCATCTAGAAAACATTTACCAATGTCAGGTTTAATAATGAGGAATGCATACTGTACATTTTTCTAGAATGGCGTAGTTGCTCTGCAAAGCTACAGCTCTTCTGTTCCTAACAAAAAAGTAATTGCACTGAGCAGAATTCCTATAGTCAGTACTGCACGCAGTTGTACAAGTGGCTACATTCAATTCATGCAATAGCTCATGATAGCTCAAGTGTGATCTTGGATTAGCCATTGTAAGAGCTTTCTTGATGTGGAATTTTTCTTTGTCACCTTTTACTACCCCTCCTCCTCACTTTCATGTTTTGTTGAGTTCTGAGAAAACAGTTTCGCATGAGACACATGTGTTTTTTGTAATCCATTTTTCTTCCTCCATCAGTCATTGCTTTCTTCCACATCTCCTTTGCTGACTTTGCTGAGGCAAGACCTTTTATTTTTTTGAAACCTTGTCTTGAGCTTTTGAGTCCAATTCTTTGTCATGTTCATAACAGCTCGTCCCTCAGCTCTGACCTTGGACTGCCATAGGATTCGGCTTTGCGGCTGCATCCACCTGCTCCTGTTACGGAATGTGTTTGGACACAAATGCAGCACACAGGAAACCCGGAACAGTTGGCAATGACGTTTACTGTCAAAGCTCAGCAGGTACAGGGCAGGACAGATAATGAGCACAAGTACATACATAATCCAAGCATACAAACCAGCAGAGGATCGGGAATCAAACAAGACAGGCAGGTCAGAGGCCGGCAGGGTCGGAAAACAGTCTGGAACGAAGTGCTGGAGTGTCTCTGTGCACACTTTCTATACAAATGCATGCACAACAAATCCCACTATGGTCCAGGGGAAGCTTTGTTGGGCCAAAGTAATATAACAATCAAGCAAATTATTATTTTAACACAAAACCAATCCTTTATCTCTACGTTAAGTTATGTGTCAATCACTTGGGTTGAAGGTAACTACTTACCATAAACAAGAAATGATCATGGGTGAAACATAATGATAAGATGGGAATTGTAATTTTTACTGTAATCAAGGTTTAAAAATGTTGACACAACATACAGTTAAACAAGTTATTGAATAGTTGATGTTATCCAAGGTCTTGATAACTGGGTAATCTTAAATCAATCAATAAAAAACTTTATTGTCATTTAGAGATTATACAATGTAAAATTCAAATGAAATTTTGTTGTCCTGGCTTACTGTAAAAGTGGTCATAAATATTTAAAAGTGTCGTGGTGCTGATGCATAAATATAAAATAAAATATGTACTTAAAATATAAATGTACTTTATATAAATAACATATATACATTCTAAAAAATATATACATTTAAGAGTTCTTAGAGTGGAGTTCACATCACATTGCTCAGGAGAAAAAGTTATTTTTGGTTCAACAGTCTGATGGTCTGTTGCAGAATCTGGTTGTTCTGCTCCTTATGCTGCAGAACCTCTTGCCAGAGGGCAGCAGGGAGAACAGGCCGTGGTGGGGGTGAGTGGGGTCTTTTATAATGTTCTGGGCTCTGGTGAGGCAGCGTTTATTAGCAGTGTCTCTGATGGAAGGAAGAGACGTCCGGATGATCCTCTCCGCTTTCCTCACCACTCTCTGCAGAGACTTCCAGTCTGAGGTGTTGCAGTTTCCAGACCAGGTAGAGATGCAACTGGTCAGTATGCTCTCTATGGTGCCTCTGTAGAACGTGGTGAGGATGGGAGGGGGGAGCTGTGCTCTTTTCAACCTGCGCAAAAAGTGCAGGCGCTGCTGTGTCTTTTTCACCAGTTAGGAGGTCAGACTGTTTGTTAGTTGCACCCCCAAGAACTTTGTGCTGTCTGTAGTCTTCACTGCTGTGCCGTTGAGGAGGAGTGGTGTGTGACAGTGCTGTTTTTTTCCTGAAGTCAACAATGATCTCTTTTGTTTTGTCAACATTCAGGATCAGGTTGTTGGTCTGACACCATTCTGTCAGATGTTTCACCGCCTCCCTGTAGGCCAGTTTGTTGTTGTCCCTGATGAGTCCCACCACAGTTGTGTCATCCGTGTACTTCAGGATGTGGTTCGTACTGAACCTGGCACAGCAGTCGTGGGTCATCAGGGTGAACAGCAGTGGACTCAGAATGCAGCCCTGTGGGGAGCTGGTGCTCAGAGAAATGGTGCTGGAGGTGCTGTTTCCAACCCGCACATGCTGGGGTCTGTTGGTGAGGAAATTCAGCAGCCAGTTACACAGGGGGGTGTTGAGGCCGAGGGGTCCCAGTTCGCTTACCAGGTGCTGGGGGATAATTGTGTTGAATGCCGAGCTGAAATCCAGGAACAGCATTCGCACATGGGTGTTCTTCTCCTTCAGGTGGGCCAGGCTCAGGTGGATTACAGAGGAGATGGCGTCCTCTGTGGAGCGGTTTTGGCGGTAAGCAAACTGGAATTGGTCGAGATTGGGGGGCAGTATGGAGATGATATGGTCCTTGACCAGTCTGTCAAAGCACTTCATCATGATGGGGGTGAGTGCTACTGGCCGGTAATCATTCAGACAAGTGGTTTTTTAGGCACTGGAACAATGGCTGCTGACTTGAAACATGATGGAACAAAAGTCTGGTCCAGCGAGGTGTTGAAGATGTCCGTGAGGACATGGGCCAGCTGTGAGGACATGGGCCAGCTGATCGGCACAGTCCTGGAATACTGTAACGGTGTAGCTTTTTCTCAGACGCAGAGGGATACTGAATTGTTGTGAAAAACTACAATTCTACCCGTGATATACGCTCATTATATCACGGCTAAGAACCAATCAGATTGCTTGATTTGACATGTCCGTTTTATAAATATGTGTATATGTGTATATATGTGTGTGTGTGTGTGTGTGTGTGTGTGTGTGTGTGTGTGTGTGTGTGTGTGTGTGTGTGTGTATGTGTACTTATTAAATCCGCCACAACAGTAGGTTTCAGTCACTCTGAGACCTGGACAGAAGTCATGTTGGTTGCCTCAGTACCACCTCAAAGAGGAACAGATTGAAGTAATAAAGGCAAGATCACCTCGTTTGAATTTGATGTAAACACCATGATGTCTGCTAATGGATTCGTATGGAGCACACATTGCGATTCCAACAAAGCCAAGTATCTATGCACACCTCCCTGTTATTTTGGAGATGTGTTTGCACACTCGAACAGAGGATGGATTAATCTAGAACATCCTTTGGTTGAAAAATGGAGAATCATAAAACGAAGCCCATGTCAGTGCGGTGTGAGAAAACCACCTAATCCTAATCCTGATCCAAGAACTTTGGCTGGTAATGGTCATCCGAAAAACTGTAACCCTGTGGTCATCACGATTTTCAACCACCAAAATCTCTGATTCTGGCCTGTACTTTTTAGGTATATCAAAAAATTCTAAAGACCCACTGTTCATCTTTTGGTTGAAGGTAATAGAGCCTGAGAAAACACCCTATAAATTGCTTGCTGACTTAGCCAAAAAAAGGATGAAAGTGACTTATCTGAATATCAGTAGTCTTAAAGAAACAATGGCAGTAGAGACAGGATATCAAGAGAGAAATGTGTGGTTGGATTGGGTGAGATACTCGGTTGAACAAATTCATCAGACGAACTGTGTTGCATGCGCCACTGCTAGGCCTAAATTAGCAGCTATGCCATTCCCATTGAATCTGAGTAATGGCCCACCAGGTCTCCAGTGTATGCTCGCATTGTACACATTTATTAATCCCGAAGGCTGCACATCATTAGCCTTGTTGTATCTCGTGACCAGAAAAGACGTCATTCCACCTCCATTCAGAGCCTGTGAGGGCGATTATGAGTGCATCAGTAAAACCAGTGGTACAGGCACTGAGGTAGGACATTTGAAATGGTGTAATTCTACCATAGAGGTTACCTCAGGAGGTATGGTTTTTGCAACAAGTGTATCATTCATGTTATTTGCCAGAACTGACGTATGGTGGTACTGTGGTACACAAACCCTGTATTCAAATCTACCGGCAGACTGGGTAGGTACCTGTGCGTTGGTACAGTTGGTAATGCCTTTCTACATAATGCAATTTACTTCTGAAGAACTCACCGATCTGTCTAATGGAGAAAGTCCCCAGAGACGATTTAAACCTTCTGTTCCCGGTGGAAGTTTCAACTCCACAATTTACATAGACTCCATAGGAGTACCACGT
Source organism: Cottoperca gobio (assembly GCF_900634415.1). Taxonomy (NCBI): domain Eukaryota; kingdom Metazoa; phylum Chordata; class Actinopteri; order Perciformes; family Bovichtidae; genus Cottoperca; species Cottoperca gobio. Next base: position 1,948,511 of record NC_041356.1, on the reverse strand, counting down.
GGTGTGCCCAATGAATTCAAAGCTAGAAATCAAATACTTGCGAGTCTTAAATTTCCGTTCGAGTCACTGTCAACAAAAATGTAGATTGGATCAATTACATTTATTACAACCAGCAGAGATTTGTAAACTACACCAGAGATGCTATCACTGGACTGTATGAGCAATTAGAGAAAACTAGCCTGATGACACAACAGAACAGAATTGCATTAGACATGCTGTTAGCTGAAAAAGGGGGTGTCTGCAAATTGTTTGGATGTATGTGTTGTACTTTCACCCCAAATAACACTGCCCCAGATGGATCCATTACCAGAGCTTTGGAAGGACTCAACACACTCAGCAAAGAGCTAGCAACAAACGGCGAGGTAGAAAATTACTTCACAGGCTCCATGGAGCGTTGGTTTGGTCAGTATAAGATGTTGATGTTGAGTATTCTATTGATCATACTGATAATAAGAGGTATATTAAGACTGTGTGGATGCTGTTGCATTCCATGTATCCGCACCCTGATCACTAGACTGATCACCACTGCCCTGACCAAAGAGAGAGAGACAGAGAAAGGTCAATTTTTGATGCAAGAGGAAACCAAGTTACTTTTAGACTATGATATAGGGCAGGAACAAGACAGTCTGGAAGAAGATGATTTTGTGTGAATAACTCCACAAAGTGTTCACTGCTGCCATACCTAAGCCACTGATTATACTGTAGTTACAGTCTCTTACTGTAGTCACAGTCGTATACAGATATTACAGTCTTATACAGAGATTAAACGTTTACTGATATTTACAGTCTTTTACTGGAAGTGTTTTTTTTATTATACTGAAGTTAAATGTCTTTATGCTGGAATAAAAAGGGAAGTTCTTTGTTTTTATACTGAAGGTATTCTTTAGTAAAGTTGATGTTTTATACAGAAGGTATTTTTTATTAAAGTTTATATTTTCTACCAAAGGTACTTTTTATGACTGAAATAAAAACCTAAGAATGTATTCTTGTATACCATATACTGAATTTGCACACCACTTGGTGCCTTATATTTACTGGATATTATACACACCATAAATGGTGTGTAAAGGGGGAATTTGTGAAGTAAATAACTCCTGATTGTATTAATCCACACTTGAAGACTATCATATGTATTTGTCTACCTCAATCAAAATGTATTTCTGCACAATATGTATTTTCTGCACTGAATGTATAAAGAGCACAATATTGAATGTAAACACAGTAGGAACACTTCTCCTTTAAGGTAAACAGGTCTACAACCATCTCTTCCTGACACTGCTCTCCAAGGGGCGTGACCGCGCCAACGTGAACCAATGAGGAGAATGTTACATCCTTCTGTGTAGATATAGCCATATGTGTACGAGTCTTTGTTAACACTTCTTGCTGATCCGTCAGACAGCCACCTGGGTTTTTGAGTAATTCAGTCTGTGGAAACAAAGTATGTAATTAGTGTCCTCAGCTGAGAGTATTTTCCATGTTTGACTTATCACATTAATGAATATATCGATTTAACTAGAAGTTTTATGATTTGATTCGACATTCAAGCTCAGAGTTCTTCAACTTTTTCCTCAACTGCACCCTGCATGGCAGCCTCTGCCATCAATGTGTTAACGTGTAGTTTAGAATGCTTTTAGTGGTCATAATACTAGAAACGTCCATTTACGATTTACCAAAACTACTGAAGTTATGAGAAAGCATAATGAAGCGCATTTCGAATGTTTACAGAAACTCCAATAATGCGTAATGTATGCATTATATATTATTACTATGCATGTGTCTGGACTGAGGGCCAACATAAATCATGAATAAAGTCTGTTTCGTTTGTGTAAACATTTAACTGGCAGTTTGATTCTCTACTTCCCTCTTGTGTGCAAAGCTCTCATCACAGTTTGAAAACCACAGTTTGAAAACCACGATCTGAGTGATGTTTTTGAGTTGCACTGCCTTAAAGAAAATATATAGTGTTGAATGGAATACGCCATCTTATATTTTGGGGTATTAAAGAACTGATGATACATTTTTGGGAGTATTTGTCCAATCATAATCTGCTCATAATCCAAGCAGAACTCAATAAAGTTCAAGAATTAAAGAATGAAATGCTGAAAGTACTTCATGTCACCATTGTTTTTAGTTTTTTAATGAAGACAGTTGCTACAAAACTCAGTTTGTTGTGTTTTCTTTCTTTCTTTACTTTTCATTTTCTTGTTTTTTACAAAATAAACCAATAACAGTATTACAAATAATTAAAACTGATACATCATTCACAAGTATACCGTCAAATATACATTTATACATAAAATAGAAAAACAAAAGTCCAAGTGAGATCACAGTGGTAAGGGCTGAGAAGAGAGTTTGGCTGTGGGGGACCTCTCTGGAGTCTAACATCAACCCCTGTGTCATGTGCTTTGGACCAAAAAGTGTCCAGGAAATATATTTAAAGTAGAAATGCATCAGGGCCACTCCGGGTCAGGCAAATAGGAAGATTATGCAGCAAAGGGGACAGGTACTCCATAAAGCTCAAATATTTGATTCAGAGATATATACATAACCTACAGACTGCTGTGTATGGGGTGTTGGAAGCCACCAATTTGCCTTCAGTTAAGTTGTTCAGAAATTTGTTGAAGTATGATACTACCCTCAAAATAAATTGTGTCTTCTTTATTCTACCACTGAGGTTTTTTTTTATTTATTGTATAAATAATGGCTACGTTGAACATTGTGTGAACAGCAGAGGCTTTGTGGAGTTTTTTGGGGGCCAATAACAGTTTTAAAAAACCTGATCTCTGAAGAATATTTGGTTTTTACAATGACACATAGCAGAAAATATATATTTTTTGCGATATATATATATATATATGTGTGTGTGTGTCACTCCGACGGGACACGCTGTGCAGAAGAACCGAACAGATAAACTCTTTGTTTCACTCTGGATTGTGTGCGTGGAGGGGGAGATTGTGTGCACCTGCGTGGCGCAGTTTCTATTTAGTTCTCCCCTGTCCTTTCTTCCGCTCTGTAGGTGTGTGCGCACGTGTAGGTGTGTGCGCACGTGTGTGTGTCAGCTGCGAAGCCCCGCCCTTCGCAAAACGGAGCGAAGGAGAGAATGTGAATGTGCAAAGTAGACAGTACAAACTGAAACGTGCACATAAATTAGATCAATAGCATAATCGTTTAGTTTATTTAATAAAAGAGCACCTGTCAATGTGAAAAGTGAGTTGTGAATAAAAAAAATATATTTATTTTTTTAATTCGAGGAAAAATTAAACAATACCTTGAATTTCAGGCAGGGCACTGGGCTCCGCCAAGACAATGGTAGGGGAAACACTGCACACTGAAACACTTACAAAAAATGTTCTCTTTAAACTGTACAAAGATCATATTCAAGTGAGGTGCTTAAAGCAGTGCATCTGTGGTTGGCTCGAAACACATATGGCAATTTCATTAAAAAACAACAAATAGAAATTATAACTAGTGGAGAGAATGTAACACTTGCATGTGTACACGTGTCTTGCAGTATCATCTCTTAATGCTACATAATTATCAGGTCTTATTGCCATAGCTCTTCACAGAATAACCCAGTTGTTTAGTGTGACAATTTGGCACTTGAGATATATTCCACATAAAAAAAGTCTTGTCTTCCCAAAATGTATATAATGCATTAAAAATCCTTAATTTTTGCGATGTTAGTGCAACCCAATTTTGTCCATGTTGTGACACATTCTTCCAGGCTGAAATAAGAATCACATGCACTGTCACTGAGAGCTTTGATTGATCCTTTCTTTTTCTCTCTAGTAGACATATTGTTTGGCTTTTCTTACACTATAAGAGATGCTGTAGGACAGGGGTCGGGAACCCATGGCCATATATGGCTCTTTCGATGACGCCATATGGCTCACAGACAATTTTGAGCTCTGTTTTGCGAAGGGTAGGACTTTGCTCCCGACACAAACACATGTGGGCACACACCTACAGTCAGAGACAGAGCGGAGGAAAGGAGAGAAGTGAACACGGACCTCGGACAAGGAAATACATTTACAAATATTTGGCTTTCATGGCTCTCCCAGTCAAAAAGGTTCCCGACCCCTAATGGGTGTTTGTCATAGTTCTTCTGTCTCATTTATTTAGATGTCAGAGCACAAATATTACAATCCTAGCCACTAAGTGATCAGAATTATATCGTCACATTTGTAAGACAGTTCTGAATAATTAAAACAATTAAAAAAACGGATTTCTCAAAAACACATAAAATAATGGCAGTTTGAATAGGATCAGCAGAGAACACTGTAATGTGCAAATACCATGCATATTTACAGTGCAGTACAGTGTCTTTGTGCATCTGTAAAACGTAAAGGACCATAGTATGACAAAATAGTGCAGACTGGTATTGAAAAACCTGACTGAACAACATTTATTGAATATTAAAGATAAATGGAGGATGTGAAAACAATAATTTATTGGAAGACCTTTAACATTGAGGGAAGGACCTTTTTTTAGACTGCAGTGGTGTGACTTCAGGAAGTTTGATACAGAGCAGTGTAAACATACTGTCTAATGTGCTTTTGAGATAAAATAGTCTTGTACAGTCCAATAAACAGAGAGAATATGTTCAAACATAAACTTGCACCGCTAAATATTGCTCAAGTAAAGCAGTTCAGTGAATTCTTTCAAACTCCAGCGTATGACCCTACTGTGCACCAGTATGTAACAATCAGAAAAGGGGGGTCAAATAGGTCAAAACACATGAAATAAATAATAGTACAAATTCAAACCTGCATGGCATTTTTTTGTTGTGTTACACCTCACGAATTGTCATTTATTTAGCAGATCATAAAGAACTAACTCATAAAGAATGGAAGGAAGACATGTATTCAAATAACATTGATTCTGATGGGTTTGGTGGTTCTATTGGACACTATAAAAAAATCAGGAGTGTTGTACCTCATATGAATCGAGGACATTCTGACCATCTACAAGAGCAGGTTCAATGGGTTCAACAGGGGGTCCGCGATCCACAAATATAAATGTATTTAAATACACATTAACATGAATCCAACATATTGTAACAAACGGATAAATGGAAGCAGAAGATGTTATCTTTCAGTCAGCAGTCAGCCCCCAACACACACATACACACACACACACACACACACACACACACACACGTGCGTACACCTACAGTCAGAGACAGAGCGGAGAAAAGGAGAGGAGAGAACTCTGCGCCATGCCCCCCCATTGCACGGACCTCTTCAAGCCTCTTATACAATATATAGTAGGGGCTCCCTGCTCCATCTCCCCATAACCTTGGGGGGTCCTTCGCCTGAAAAACATTGAAGACCCCTGGTAGGGACTTGTGTGCTTTGTGCTATTACAGGAGAAGGAAGAGTTTTATTATGCCAAATGTCCTGATACCAAAAAAGAATCACTCAGACATTACATGTCCCAAGGAGTGAATCATTTCTTCTCTACTGTGAAATATATATTATTGTCATAACCGCATACCATTTATAAAAAGTACAGTTATCAAAATGCACCCTTTTGAAAACCAAAAGGTTCTGAGAGTTTACTGTTTCTGTGAAGTCTAAACACCAGGTTCCCTTGTAGGTATCTGAAACCGTCTGTTGGTACATAGCATCTCACCTCAGCTGGATCATTTTAAACCTTAAAGGGAATATGCACATGGGTGGATTATGCACATGGACAGGTGACAGTCAGTGCAGAGTCAAAGGGCCCACATTTCATGGGGTCCATATGGACCACAGGACCTACAGAAAACCTGAGAGGATAAACACTCATTTTGAACGAAGTCATAATGCCTTCTTTCTTGCAAAGCACTCCTTAAAAGAAAAACGACAGCATTAACAGTTTGGTCAAATGGAATATATAGCCTCTTTTTACAGGCCGAGTTAATTATGACGTCTGTCACAAGCAAAACGGAAGAACCATAAGGTGCCAGAAACCCTACCCAAGCAGTCTTAGCTGACCTGTTTTGTTTCTCTTTATTACGAGATACAAGTCTTGTAATTATGAGATTAGTAGTGTATTTAATCAATGCAGCCCGAGATGTTGATGCTGTGGTAGTCCCTGTTAAGAATGGGCACACCAAGGTTTGTCTAAATGCTAAAGGCTATGCTTTGTTGTTGAGTGTAATGAATGTGGAGTGAGTGATTCAACAGAGATATCAGTCCTTCAGTTTTGTCTTTTATCAGCATAAGCTGACATTAACAGACACGTAGGATCAGACACACGGCATTAGATGAGATACAGCTCTTGTAATTATGAGATATTGTATCTATAGTGAGTACAATGCATTTGGATATATTTAGATAATGAAACACTCAAACAAAGATTGCACATTAGTGGTGAAGTGGTAACTACACTGTTATAAACACCATACAGCTAGTGATGTCGAGATGAAGCTTCATGAAGCATTGAAGCTTTCCATCCAATTGGTTCGCTCATGGGCCGAAGCTTCATGGTGCTTCATTTGCTCTACTGCGCCATCAAGTGGACAATAAATGTAAAACTGGCGAAGTGCAAGGCTGCAGTGGATTTAAAGTTTCTTTGCCCTGAAAATGTTTTGACGCACACATATAAGATTGAATATAATGTTCTATTTAAAAATAAAGATTGATGTTATTACGTGTTATTGAGAAGAGAGTGCTTGGAAAAAAATGTGGGCTTTTTACGCCTTAAATGATGATTAAATGATTGGACAGAGAGAAGGGTAATGACATGCAGCAAATAGCAGCAGGTCTGTTTAGAACCCCGGGCCGCTGCGGCAAGAATTTAAATGTGGGTCGCCTGCTCTATGAGCTGCGCCACCAGGGATGTGTAATGCACATGTTGGATGTACATTACATCCATTATATTACATCTTTTCAACAGATTTAGATTTGGTATCTTTACCAAATCTAAATCTGTTCCTTGCTCAGAAGGAAGATGATGCTGGCGTGCATAACAATTGTTTCGCTAGTTGGCTGGCTCCATCATGATCCAATACAAATGCAATACCAACAACTCAACAGCAACAATGCATACTACGACAAAAACAATCCACAAATTTGCGGCTATATAAAGTGTTGGGGGGCTCAATTGCGGTTCGCTCCCCCTTATATTTCGAATCGCATGCCAAACCCGTTTGTGTTGATGACGTATGTGATGACGTTCGAAGCCACGTGACTGATTCAGGAACACGTTCGCGAGGCTTCGAACGTCATCACATACGTCATCAACACAAGCCTCGATACGCGCTTCACAAAAGTCTTCCGCGATTACTCGACACGAAAGGACACATCACTACATACAGATCTTTTTTCGGGTCTATGCCAAAATAAAGAAAGTATATTGATATGTACAAGATAACGACTGGGATTTTTCTTGAACATAAAACATATGTAAAACTTGAAGCATTGTTTCTTTACCTCCAAAACACACATGCAGCATTGAGAAGACTTTGATTACAATGTATTGTTTCCAGACTCAGATTTTACAGTAACTCTACACAGCTCCCCAGTAAACGGGACAGTAAAATCACAGTGAATGACGGACAGTGTTTGGTCCAATCTACATTTGCATATGGTCCATTTCAGGTGGCTGAGTTGTATTCCAAGGTTTAAAATTATATTTTCTAGGAAGAAGATGTGTGTAAAAAATAAGAATATCAACCAAATGGCTTCAGAAAATGTCCCTCGTCATGCCATTTAATATCAATTTCAGATGACCAGCTCAATCAGGATTCATGTTCAAGGTTCATTCAAGTCTCTGTGTTGACAGATACGTGGTCTAAGATGTCCAGTGAAAACCACATCTGCAGTTTCTGACAGCAGGAACATAGAAATATGTGGTGACCTTTTAAAGAGCCCTTTTAAAGGGCAAATCTCTTCACCTCATTCCAGTCTGGGAGCCAATAAACACAATGAGCAAAACCCAACACAACCACTGTCTGAGTAACAATAATGCAGGGGTCAAACGAGTGCAGCTGAACCAAATAGAAACCAGGCACTGTACTACAACTTACCAGCGCACACAACTTATGTTTTATTTACTTATGGCGCATTTCCACTGCTTGGTACGGCTCTACTCAACCCGATTTGGCTTGCTCTTTTTTGGTTTACCACTAGTACCCGGGAACCTTTTTAGTAGCACCTCAGCCGAGGTTCTAAGCGAGTTGAACGATACTAAAAGGTGGAGTTAAAACACTGCAGACCACTGATTGGTCACAGAGAATCGTCAGTAGTGTCTCACTGGCAAGACTATGGCGTACACCACGCTTTACAATAGAGGAAGTGCAGACGTTCCTCTGTTTGGTCTCCGATGAAAGGATTCAGCGAGTCTCCCAGTAGCCTACTATCTGCCGTGGGAAACTAATTCTGTAAGACAAGTCGAGTTGAGCCAATTACAATGCGGTGGAAATGTGGCTTTAGTAGAGTGAGATTGTAACCAAATCAGGTGCTTACTGCTCTTACTGCTTCCACAACAACATCACTGCCATTACCAACACATGTAGCAACCACAAAGAAAAAGCACACTAGTGGTTTGCACATCTATTTTTGGTTGTGTTTCTTTTCTGTGCCTTTTTAACATAATGTGCATTTGTGGTGTTGGATATTGGTTGGCCTCTGCCATTAGCCCATGTGTATTTAATTATTTTTCTTACATTTTCTATTTTTAGATTGAGTTTTTTAGTGTTTATGTGTTGTTTTCATAATGTTTAAAACCAGAGCTTCACGCAAGCTTGATGTCCAGGTATTTGGAGGTGTGAAAGTAGGCCAATCAGCTGTGGATATAATGTTAATTAATTTGTTATTTAAAGCTATAATCATTACGATTTCAGTTCTGTTTTTTTAAGTGTAATGGAAAGTATGTTTTACTACAGATCTCAAAGTTGCAACAGAAGAAGAGCAACTGGTGGATTGATATTTGAATCATGTGTGGATTTTTGTGGTATTCCACTAATAATGAAATGAAAATACATTTTATGTTAATTTCTGTAAAACAGAAATACTAAAAAGCGGGTTGATATGATGAAATGTTATGGATTATAACTAGGGCTGTCGAATTAGCGTGTTAATTTCGATTAATTAATCACAGAAAAAATAACGCAACAAAGATATTAACGCAGATTAATCAGATTGCTCCGACAGCACCTCACACGGAGCTCCGACAGCACCCCCCCCCCCCCCGTCGCACTCACAGCAAATATTGTTATATGCGATTATTCGCAATGAATTAATCACAAAGCTTGTAATTAATTAGATAAAAAAATGTAATCGCTTGACAACCCTAATTATAACTCAAAATAGTTAACTTAAACAACTAGGTTACCAGCACTGTGCCCTCTCAGTCAAAATCTGGAAGACCAACATTGTATTACAGAGCTAGCAGTAAAAGCCAGTCAGTAAGCACCTCAATAAATGATCCATTAAAACAACAATGGGTACTACCAGCGTTAAGCTCATAAGGAAGGTTGTGTTTAGTTGTTTGCTGTTTATCATTTTCATTTCCAACTGTGAGTCTTGAGCAAAAAATTCAAAGTACAAGGCATTTCTTAATGAATGATTTAACTTGGTGGTAGTTGAGCCAAGTGTGGTGTGTTATCATTTAACAGAATACACTCCAAACACAAGGTGACCCATGAAATAGACATGGACTAAGCAGTTTGAAACTGGCTTTGGTTATGGTCAACTACAACCCCAAAGACCCCGCATGACTGTTATCTGCACATACAGTAGCTACTAGAAAACTACCAATCATCAGTGTGGTGCTGCAGACTGATGTAACCTTCTGGAGAGAGTTTGGAGGGGGGGTTGAAGTCAAAGAATGTGTCCTCAGAGGGTTCCAGGAGAATGCAGGAATGGTGGCTGCTGGGTTTCCTCTGTGAAATCACACCTCGACTGAAGTGATCTGGTTCATCTGGGCCCTCATGGACTGGATGCTGTTGTGGATCTTCTTCTGGTGACCGGCTAATGTCACTCCCACTCTGAGGATGTCCCTGAAGAGAAACCATTTTGTCAGTTCCACCTCAGTATACAACAAGATTGACACTTGAAATCCTTCAAAACCTCTAGTATTCTGGATGCTGTTGTCCAAGTCTAAATGACTGAATGAATGTCTGTGTGTTGCCCTTAGTTGTGCCTCTTAGGCTACTTACAGGCTGCCCTCCCCCTGTGATTGGAAAACATGTAGGCTGTATTTACGGCTGCCAAAACACCTGTGAATGTTTTTGGGGACTTAAATTTGCTGTGTAATTATAATGTTGTCCCAAAAACACTTCAGTATTGAAACTTGATCAAACATAAGACAGTAAATGACAGCACTGTTTGTAATCAAGGTGTAAAAACAACACTAGCTGTTCTTTACTTCCCGCTCTATCAATTCATCTAAATATGATTTTAGTTCAGTACAGTTACTTTTGGAAACTATTTGCTTACATTTCCGTTAAAATAATAATATATTCCAACTTCTAATCCAGTATAACCTATATAATTATATATATAGTAAAGTAAACTATAATTTCTCTTGGTATATGCTACATATATGTAAAAATAGATTATTTGGGTATTTACATTATTAAAATCCCTCTCTTTTCTCTTCCCGCTCATCAAACAAAACTTTAGTTTAGTTTAGGCCGTTTGTGGGCTGTAGGGGCTTATTTCTCCCTCGTCCTCAAAAGTCCTATACGGCTCTGTATCACTCCGTATTCCCTATGCCAGTGGCACTTTTTGACCAATCCAATCAAATCTTAAGGATCTGATTTAAATTTCCCCCGTAATCATACCGCACAAACCAGTTGTTTCACTACGACTTTCCTGTTGGGGATTCAAAGTCATTCTAGTCAATTTGAAGATAGATCGATATTAGATATTTGTTTTCTTCTACAAACTAGAAGCTCAGGCACCTGCATTAGCTTTTAAATTACATTTAAATCAATAACAATCAGTATCATGACCACATCTCTCTTTGTGTGATCTTTCTTCTTAACAGTGTGGATATATCAAAAATATCTAACATACTCCATGGTTATTTGAGACACCACATCAAAGGTGGTGAAGCTTTCGTTGGCAAAGTTCTCCTTGTACTGGCCCATCTTAATGGCGTCCAGCCACTCATCCACTGTGCTGAAAGAGGAGAAGTCTGGAGTGGTTCGATCAAGCAGAGGTAAGTGGACACTGGTGGACAGAAAGAATACAAAAGAAGGACATAACAGCCTGTGAGAAAATAGATTTGTGAGTGGTGTAGGTAATTTACAGTGTGAAGTGATGGAGGTCCTTTCCTTTTCATACCTTGATGACAGTGGTGTCGTGGCCTTGAGGCTGTTGGGGTTGCGGATCATCTTGTCCAGGGTGCTGACAATCTGGCTGAATTTGGGTCGGTTGTTGCGGTCTTTCTGCCAGCAATCCAGCATCAGCTGATGCAGTGCACTAGGACAATCCATAGGGGGTGGCAACCTGTAGTCCTGCTCTATGGCATTGATGACCTATAATAATTTGTATAAAAACAAATGTTGAGTCTGAGACAGGGACATATAGTCAGGGGAGGCAGGTGAAGCAGAGCCTCCAATAATTTTGATCATTTTTATATGCCCAAGGACACTTTGACATGTTGACCACAGGAGCCGGGGATCAAACCACCTCACTCCACGAACAGCTGATGACCACTCTACCTCCTGAGCCGCAGCCGCGACCAACAACCAAAGTACCAATCTCTACTTCTATATCTTGTAATTACGTAACATAATAACATTTCTTAAAAAAACAAATAAAAAATTATGATTATTTTTTACAGAGCTGGGTTAGCAGTTAAAATCTTAACACAACCTGGACCTATCTCTGAAGTGGAGACACTGAATGATACACTGTTAAATGAAACTGATATTAATATTTGCATCTGACATACACAGGGGTATTTTTCATAATGATGGAATATTTCTTGGTTATCATTTCTATTATATAAAATAATTAGATTTAGAATTTTTCCGGCAGACGAAACAGCCTCCCGGTGGATGTTAAGACGAGGCGAGGGTGCGGGTCGTTTTTTGCCACTTTTGAACATAATCCAATGAACAAACTATAAAACAGACACAGTCCATGGATGTATTATTATGTATCTTCTCCCTCTGTACTGAGACCAGACTGGAGCTACAGTGACTCACTATCACCTCTAGAAGAACAAGTGGTATTACAGACTGGACGGAGCGCAGCTAGCTGTTAGCATGATAACTTCAGTAGATATCTCTGCAACACGTCTTGTCATAGACGTCTTTGACATAACGTCAACACTGTCGCTTCTTCACATTCTGTTGATAATGTTAGTTCATTTTTTTAATGTTATGAACTTAAATTCAAGCCATATATTACACATTGCACCTTTAACAGATTTTTTAAATTCTATTTCAGTTTTTAATTCAATGATTTTTGTATTTTTATTTTAATGACATTTATAATTTGATGTAATCTCTAATTGATTTCATTTTATTTAAAAAAATGTATTTAAATATTATTGAAAAATAATTTAATAAAAAAGAAATAATGTCGACTAATAAATTGTCAAACAAATTTGGATTTGAAGAGAGAGAATATTTCTTAGGCAGCTGATCGATAGTAGTTGGTAATGAATACTGTCTTGTTCTTGTTCTCTGGGGATGGCCCTTTAAGTTACAGTGCTCTATTTGGTTGCGTAATGAAATTGCAGTAGCTGGATAGCAGCAGCCTGTACTGTATGATACACATTGTCAGTAGGATCACATGTAGTCATGGAGTTGTGACCTGCTCTCCCTCAATCAAAGCATAGAACAAACGTGATTGCTGTTTTTCCCCTGAACTACACCTATTATTTACTTTTACTTTGATTACCACTTTCTTCTGGCAATAATTTAAAAGCCCCTTATCTTTTACCCTCAGAAGATGCTACAATAACATACAATTCTACACAGCTTCTAACACTTCCATCATTAAATACACAGAAATATCCCCTTTTTATGGCATTTCTGTGATACAGTATATCTCAAAAGTGAGTACACCCTTTAGATTTTTGCAAATATTCTGTTATATCCTTTCAGGGGATAACATTATCCTACTGAAACTTTGATATAACTTAAAGTAGTCAGTGTGCTGCTTGAATAACAGTATAGATTTATTGTCCTTTGAAAATTACTCAGTACACAGCTGTTAATGTCTAAACAGCTGGCAACAAAAGTGAGTACACCCCATAGTGAACATGTCTAAATTGTGCCCAAAGTGTCAATATTTTGTGTGACCACCATTGTTATCTAGCACTGCTTTAACCCTCCTGGGCATGGAATTCACCAGAGCTGCACAGGTTGCTTCTGGAATCTTCTTCCACTCCTCCACGACGACATCACGGAGCGCACGGATGTTGGACACCTTGCACTCCTCCACCTTCCTCTTGAGGATGCCCCACATGTGCTCAATTGGGTTTAGGTCTGGAGACATACTTGGCCAGTCCATCACCTTAACCTTCAGCTTCTTCAGCAAGGCCGTTGTCATCTTGGAGGTGTGTTTAGGGTCATTATCATGTTGGAAAACTGCCCTACGGCCCAGTTTCCGAAGAGAGGGGATCATGCTCTGCTGCAGGATGTCACAGTATATATTGGAATTCATGTGTCCCTCAATGAAATGCAGCTCCCCAGTGCCGGCAGCACTCATGCAGCCCCAGACCATGATGCTGCCACCACCATGCTTGACTGTAGGCAAAACACATTTGTCTTGGTACTCCTCACCAGGGTGCCACCACACACGCCGGACACCATCTGACCCAAACAGGTTTATTTTGGTCTCATCAGACCACAGGACATGGTTCCAGTAACTCATGTTCTTGGATTCATTGTCTTCAGCAAACTGTTTGCGGGCTTTCTTATGCATCGGTTTCAGAAGGGGCTTCTGTCTGGGGCGACGGCCATACAAACCGATTTGATGCAGTGTGCGGCGTATGGTCTGGGCACTGACAGGCTGACATCCCACTTCTGCAACCTCTGCAGCAATGCTGGAAGCACTCGCACGTCTATTTTTGGAAACCAACCTCTGGATATGACGCTGAGCACGTGGACTCAACTTCTTTGGTCGACCCTGGCGAGGCCTGTTCCGAGTGGAACCTGTCCTGGAAAACCGCTGTATGATCTTAGCCACTGTGCTGCAACTCATTTTCATGGTGTTGGCAATCTTCTTATAGCCAAGGCCATCTTTGTGAAGCGCAATAATCCTTTTTTTCAGCCGCTCAGAGAGTTCCTTGCCATGAGGTGCCATGTTGTCCAGCATTCAGAGAGAATTGTGCCCAAAACACCAAATTTAACAGCCCTGCTTATCATTTACACCTGAATCCTTGTAACACTAACGAGTCACATGACACCAGGGCGGGAAAACAACATCATTGGGCACAATTAGGACATGTTCACTATGGGGTGTACTCACTTTTGTTGCCAGCTGTTTAGACATTAACAGCTGTGTACTGAGTAATTTTCAAAGGACAATAAATCTATACTGTTATTCAAGCAGCACACTGACTACTTTAAGTTATATCAAAGTTTCAGTAGGATAATGTTATCCCCTGAAAGGATATAACAGAATATTTGCAAAAATCTAAAGGGTGTACTCACTTTTGAGATATACTGTATGTACTAAAATATAAATGCTGGCTGTTCTACAGGGCTTTACTCACATCTTGATTGCTCATGTCCCAGTAGGGCCTCTCTCCATATGACATCACCTCCCACATGACTATGCCATAGCTCCAGCAATCACTGGAGGAGGTAAACTTCCTGTACTGAATGGCCTCTGGAGCCGTCCACCGGATGGGAATCTTCCCTCCCTGGAAAAAAAACAAGTGTTAAAGTCATGGTACAGTGGACAGAAATATTTATTTAATTATATCTATTATTTTAATTACACTGTTTAATATAATATAATATAATCCAATCAAGTTATTTTCATTTTTCTATGTATTTATTTATTCCATATTCACTGACAACCAATCACTGCAAATTAATTTAGAAACACAATGACAAATATAGAAACAGGATCAACCCTGAAGAGAAACTTATCTTACCTGAGAAGTTCTCTCAGTAAAATTGACTTTCAGCTGCTTTGTGAATGCTCTTAAGAGGAAACCGTTTTTCCATGAACTTTTAGTGCCTTTTAGGCAGTGCTGGGCTGTCAGGGCCAGCAAGGCCTTCTCTGCTGGCCTAAACATCATCAGAATATACATTTCATTTTTATATATTTTTTCCACAAATATGTATTAAATTATTCCCCCTGGTCTATTCTCTTCATTTCATAGCTTTCCTCTTGGTTGCGCTGCTTCCAGCCTCAGATCGAGATTTGGAGGGCTGGCCTTTATATTAGAGCTTTTATCCAATCATATTTCAGCCATAATGTGTTGCCAGGGTCCAAGAAATCTGCCCTTAGGCCTTCAGAATCAACAGTGCCTGTCGCTTAAAGTGAACGGAAACAAAACTGTGGCGTTAACCAATCAGATTTCGAGTTGGGGACACTGGGGCCAGCTAGTAGGCGTACGATAACGTCAAGCACGTCCACTTCTTTTGATTGGATACGCACTATTGAGAGGCAGAGCTATGCAGAGCTAGCAAACTTTGAACGAGCTAATTTGTGTACATTTCTACAAGCTGTTTTTTTTCAACCCACAATGGCTGAAGGAGGAGAAGAGATCGATTTGGTCGCAGATATAATTACAACAACATTTTCAAGACAAACTTTTCAAGAAAAGATAGACATCGTGAGAAGAGAACGGCCAACCCCGACGCTAGCGAGCCTATCACAGCTGGGAAAAGGGTTTGTCCGCCACTTTCAAATCACTAACTACGAGCGGTACCCCCGGCTCACAGCCTCCGAGAGGCACTGCACATTGTACTGCTGGGAATGCCTGCTATTTACAACTAAATGTTTCGTAAATATTAATATAACTCTGTTGTTAGGGTGATGCAACGCCCGGTTATACTGCGTTTCTGTCTAAATGTATAGTTTCTAGAGCCATGGTGTCATAATGATGGTATCAAGAGGTGGAATAATTCAGGTAGGACTGTGTAGGACATCACTGAAGGCCTAGGTGTGAAATGCACGGCCCGCCACTGCTTTTAGGAGGTATCTTAATAACAGTAACATGGTAAGACATTTCGAATAAACCCCCTTTAGTCTATGATGAAGACTCACCAGAGCGCTGGTGTATGTGGGGTCTGAAGTATCGTCCTCAAGGAAGCGTGACAGACCGAAGTCAGACACTTTGCACACGAGGTTGCTGTTGACCAGGATGTTCCTAGCTGCCAGGTCCCGATGGACGTAGTTCATGTCACATAGGTACTTAATTCCTGCTGCTATGCCGCGCAGCATTCCCACCAGCTGGATCACTGTGAACTGCCCATCATTTTGCTGTAAGAAAAAAAAGATCAAATGTTTGTCTTTTGTGATGAATAATACAAATGACTAAACACTACGTGTGCTGGATAATAGGACTGTATATTTGAATTCCTACAAATCCACTAAATATCAACAACATATGTGTGGCTTGGGATCTGATCTCCTAAAAGAGAGATCTACGCTGTCTAATCGGTAGTCATTGATGGATAATTTCATGACATTGGCCTTTACATTTCAATTTTACATAGACTTTTTTTCAGATTTGTTTTCCAAGAACTCCTTTTCCTCCAACCGTAAAAAATCTTTTAATTGCCTTGACATTTCCTTTATTATTTATGGAGGATGACCTTTCCTTGAGCACCAGAATGAACTCAAATTGTTCACTCAAATGTTTACTGAATATGAAATACAAAACTAGTGCCCGGCAGATTGGAATGGTGAAGTAGGATGACGGTTGCGGTGTGGGGAATGATCTCCCTTGGCTTTTGAGTTCAGTAGACCCCCAAAGGCCTTCTTGAGGATACAGAGACAGCTGACCGTTGCACAGAGGATGTACAGTTGGTAGGCTTGGGATGGCTGGATTGCCACGACTTTGATTAAGTGATGAGTGACTCCTTGGCTGTCAGTTAAAGTGGATAACCCTAACCCTTGGATATGTAGGGAGTGACTGCAGAAAGAATTTGGAGAGACTGCGGACACGGTATAAACCTGCCGAAGTGAAAGAGTAAGCAGAATCGGTGGCCAAGTGACCGGACTCTTTCCTGAACAGAGGCTGCTTGGACGTGTATGTGATACAGTGAAAGTCTGTGGGGATTAAGGTGTGAATTCAATGTTAACCATAACCTAAGAGTTGATCGCAGATCTGGTTGACTTGCTTGTTTTAGCAAGAAAACAAGAGGCTTTTATGAGCTGAGGTGAAAGGTCTAAAATGCAGCGAGATGGATTCATTTTGATGGCTGTGGAGGTTAACTTAAAGAGCCAGGTGGAAACATAGAAAGCCAGCAGAAACATTTCATAATGACCAGAACGACGAGATAAGTGGTGTGCCTTAATACATAACATTATCTAGTTTGGTCATTCAGTGGCAGCTGATAATACCCATTAATTTATTAGTTCCTGTTTCAAATACAATGGCTGGAATATTTATTTAAAGCAGGTTAAAAAATTGTAATGTAAATGATAATAATATTAGTATTAATGATAATAAAAATAACGATAGTATGATTGATAATAATAATACAAATAATAATAGTATTAATGATAATAATAATAATAGTAATACATTTAGCAATCAAATCAATACCCCAGACCTCCACTAGCCCTCGTGTAATATAGGCACTTAGGATCATTAGCAGAAGTCCATGTGTATTCAAAACTTACTTTGTAGTCTGTGCTTTGCTTTGTAATTTGTTTTTCATTGCAGCAGGTGAAGTGCAATGCATGAGTAGATCATGATCAGTGGCTGGGAGGCAACTTTGTCTTTAATCAGTGTGTCTCTTTTACCCTGAGGAATGAGTCGAGGGATCCATTCTCCATGAACTCAGTGATGATCATCACTGGGCTGCTCTTGGTCACCACCCCCTCCAGGTGGATGATGTTTGGGTGGTCGAACTGGCCCATGATGGATGCCTCGCTTAGAAAGTCCCGTCTCTGGCGTTCAGTATAGCCCGCCTTCAGTGCCTTAATAGCCACCAGAATCTCTCTCTTCCCAGGCTGTCGGAGGTTTCCACTGCATACCTCACCAAACTCACCTGACAGGAAGTTTGTGGAAGGTGAATGACATTTTAAATAAGCAGAGGTAAACAAATCATGCCTATATAAAAATTACATTTAGTGCTCTGGACTTTAAAAGCCTGAATACAATTCAAAGTAACTGAACTAGTATTACTATCATAGTTTTCTATGATATTCACAGGAATGACTCATAGACTGTGTTTTTATCTTGTTGGACAGTAATATGACATGTTGCATGGATATTGCAAAGAATGCCCTGATGTACTAAGTCGTGAGTACCCTCACATGTCCCCTTGTTAAAACCTCTGTTCAGTCTTCACCTGCTTTGTCAGATATTTCTGACTTAATTTCCATGCACTGTTTTCCTTTACCTGCACCAATAACTTGTTCAATCTTGACACAGGACATGTCAATCTCCTTGGCAAACTCTCTGACGGCTTCATTAGGGTCTTCATATGTGAAGGGGTCGATGTAGATTTTCATTCCAGGTGACACTTCAACAGAAATATAAAAGAGACAGCAACTGCTATACACACAAAAATTGAAACATAACAGCAAAGAGCAAAAAGATACTACATATTTTACATGCTCTCCCAAACCCAAACCTGCTACATAGCCATCAGTGTAAACGGCTGTCAGTCTATCTGAAACCAACGCACTGTGCAGCAAAACGTGCTACTTACTGTGACCACTGGTGTAATGTTGGAGTTTGTCTGTGTACTCTGAATCTGGTCTGTCAGAACTTCTCCTGCTGGAGACAAAAACACAGAGTCCTGCATGTCAAGAGATCCATCTCCATGAACTATGCAACTCCATCAACTAATGAAGATTGTGTGATATGGATGAATCTCTGGAAAAACCTTGGTATTTTGGATCTGTTTCGACCTCACTGTGACCATCACTACAGTCTTAATAGAATAATAGCGTTCCTTTCACCTCCTCTCGAGACCTTCCGGCTTGTCCTCTTTACTGATTTACTCATCTCCTCATGTCCCTGTTAATTGTGGTGGTTCTGTTGCATAGATTACATTGCTATGTGGTAGTGCTAAGCTAACCATTGCGTTGTTTTCTTTATTAGCAAGAAGCTAGTTTGCTAACATGCTAATCCAACAATGCATAAGAGTGGCTTACATCCCTAGATTTAAAAGATGCATATTTCCATGTCCCGATTTGTCCAGAACACAGAACCTTTCTCTGTTTTGGACAAAGTGTTAAAGGACTAAATTTCATAATACTGAATATTTTAAATTCAATTTTGTTCAATTACATGTTTCTGGCCCCACTCACAGTGACATTGTTGATCCTATCCATTGTGTCCTAAAAGAATATGGCATTCCCGCGCCATTACTCTGACCAGTTCTCAGATCACTTTTTCTGTGATATAAATACAAAGTGTAGCTTTTAAGGCAGTCTTTTTAATTTATTTTTATGCCTTTAATGATAGATTGTGAAAGGGGGAGAGAGAGAAAGGGAATGACATACAGCAAATGGCCACGGGTCTGACTTTAGCCATGGGCCACTGTGTCAAGGACTCAGCCTTTGTACATGGGTTGCCCACGCTACCGGGTGAGCTACCGGGTGAGCTACCGGGTGAGCTACCGGGTGAGCTACCGGGTGAGCTACCGGGTGAGCTACCGGGTGAGCTACCGGGTGAGCTACCGGGTGAGCTACCGGGTGAGCTACCGGGTGAGCTACCGGGTGAGCTACCGGGTGAGCTACCGGGTGAGCTACCGGGTGAGCTACCGGGTGAGCTACCGGGGCGCCCTAAGGCAGTCTTTTAATGAGCATTGCTCCACCTTCAAAAGATAGGACAAGGGCTATCTGAAACATTTCTCTGTGGATGACAGACGCTGTCTGCTGCCTGAGACATAAGTTTCACGGGACAGAACAACTATTGAAAGCCACTGGAGTAGAAGTGCATTGACTATATCGCATAGATCTTCAACATTCTTTTAGTACATTAGTGGACTGATTACTTTGCTAACTTAATTGTTCTTCAAAAAGAAAACATAAGATTTTATTTGACGCTATTAATAAAATTGTTTCACCGATGCTCCCTAAATTGTTTTTCTATATAATAATAATAATAATAATAATAATAATAATAATAATAATAAGCTTTATTTGTATAGCACCTTTCATACAAGAATTGCAGCCCAAAGTGCTTCACAGCTAAAACATAAAAATTAGTACAAAATTATACCACGCATTTAAAATAGTATTAAATACCAAAATAAAAATATTAAATAGCATTAAAAATAGCATTACAAATAGTATTAAATAGCAGAATAAAAATAGTAAAAGTGGAAAAGGCTAATAGTAAAGAGATAAAATAGCAGCTTTAATAAAAGCATTTAAATTAGTTTAAAGTGGCATAAAGTAGCAGCACTAAAGATTATATAAAATATCACCATTAACAGGCTAAAGTAAAAAGATATGTTTTTAGCTTACTTTTGAAAATATTGAGAGAGCTTACCTCCCTAATGTCTATAGGTAAAGTGTTCCATAGCTTTGGTGCATAATTGCAAAAGGCTGCATCCCCGATTTTCTTTTGGATGTTTCTGGGAACAATTAATAAACCAGTAGTGGATGATCGCAATGTTCTCGACGGCATATAGTTTATTAGAGTGTTGGCAGTGTAATTTGGTCCGGTTCCGTTTAGGGCTTTGTATACAAGAAGGAGGACCTTAAAGTCAATAAAGGCATCATGCTTCTCTGACACATGATCTCCAAGCCTGACAAAATACTTTCTCCCTTTATATATGTTCTGAACCAGTTTAATACACAGTCAGAAAGACCAACCAGTTTTTCTAGACAATTAATCAGGATGTCATGGTCGATCGTGTCAAATAATGCGCTTAGGTCTAGTAGGATAAGAATTGAGACCTTATTTGTATTTGTATCAGAGTTTAGTCTGAGGTCACTAATTATTTTAGTCATAGCAGTTTCGGTACTGTGGCATGCTCTGAAGCCTGATTGAAATTCCTCCAGGATGTTGTTTTCTTTAAGAAAGGAGTTTATTTGGACCGAGACTATTTTTTCTAGTATTTTGCTGATGAAAGGAAGATTAGATATTGGCCTATAGTTGGTCAGCGTATTACTGTCTAGGTTAGGTTTCTTTAGCAAGGGTTTTACAACAGCTGTTTTGAAGGCGTCTGGGAAGATGCCTGTTAGAAGAGACGTGTTTATAATATTTAGAACGTGACTTGAAATGCTGTTGAATATCCGCTTAAAGAATGCTGTAGGTATAGGGTCAATACAAGAGGTGGAGGAGTTACATTCCATGATAGTTTTATGAAGCTTTTCCCATGGTTACATCACAATGTTTGCAGATGTTCTCTATGTCTGCATCATAAGTGATGCTGGCTCTGATTGAAGTTATTTTATTATTGAGGAACAATGCCAGTAGCTGGTTAATAGTTGAGAATAGTATTCTAGAATTTTCAACGTTCTCTGTGATAATCCTAGAAAAGTAATCCTTTCTATGAATGATTGAACAAGTTCCTTACCTTCTTTGTTGATAAGGTAATAGCTATTATGTTCAGTATTCATCCTGGAACGTGTCCGCCCAACTCTAGTCCCTCTATATCTCTTACTTTTCTCGACTCTTTCCAACCTATCGGTTTACAAGACATTGTGGATTTAAACAAATTCTAGTCCTCTGGATGTAATCTGGACTATTTTCTCTATTTACATTTCTTTTTTAAATTAATGGCCATACTTTCTCAGATATTGTTAAAAGGATTTTTTCAACCTGCTTGACAAAAGGTGCCCAAACAGCGCTTATGTTATCATATTTGCACCAGATCTTGTGTTTTATTGTGTATTTTGTTTCTTTACTGTGTTGTGTGGCTAGAGTGGTCACTTCATCTTCTATGTTTCCTTCTTGTATGCTGTATAATGCCCTTGCAAAGCACTTTGTGGCGTATGTCTGTGAAAAGTGCTATGTAAATTAATTTTTACTTACGCACTTACTTAATTTGCTTTCCAGGGTCAGTTTTCCAGTTTCGGGTTCCAAGGATCTTTACTTTAGTGGTCTCGGCTGCCTTAACAGCCCCCCCCCCCCCCCCCCTTCAGTTGCAGGGTCTCATAATCTGGAATTGGTTAATCTGTTTCCCCCTTCTAGATCAAGAAGACCAGGACAAAGAGTGTGTGCTGGCGCATGTTTAATCCCTGGGGTTCACAGTGGAACTGAAAGAAGAACAATTTGCAGCCTTGGCAACAGGTAAACTCTCTTGTACTCCACTTTGATTCTGTGTCAATGAATTTATGTGATGTAGATAGTCTGGAAAATGTGTGAAGTCACTTCCTATGATAGGCAGCAGCACCAGAGGGGATTCCATGGGGCCTGCTGAGGACGTATCCCATATAGGTTCATCTCCTTTTTATCTCCATCCAAAAAATGACAGGAGGATGAGGTTGCTTGTGGCACAATCCTGAATGGAGAGAGAGGCATGACTTTGTTTACATAAGGTCATGAGAGGAAGTAGAACGAAGGCTATCATTTTATTAAGACCACAGTGACTGTCATCCTTCGGTCTCACAGATCCATAGTTTCATTCATAACTTACATTATACACTATTGTGATGTTTACTATGAAAAAGTGCATGAAGATATTGAGTAGGGTATGTTAGTAATACCAAAACGTTCCAGTGCTAATTTGTTTTTAATAGGGATTTGTTTTAATCTATGCTATTTCCATGGCTTGCAGGCTACAGTATTTCAACATTATCTGCCCCTGGTGGCTCATATAGCTCTCCATTTATCAGTATTTCTATATGAGCACTAAATCACTGACTACATGTGATGTGATTGGGGTTTGTTGCAGTCATGATCCAACAGATAATTGTTACCATCTCTTCAGCTTTTAAGAGCTTTTTCAGGCTCTTTTAGCTCATTGTTTTGGTTTTATGACAAAATTAGTGTTAAGCTTTTTGTGGATAGTTTGTTAGTTGATCTAACAGCAGCCACCTTTTAAGTAATTCACCTTTAACAGTACATGGTGTTTGGTACTTGCATTTATATACACATGTTATTATTATATTGTTTAATGGCCTGTAACATTACTGGCTCACCTGCGACAGACAATTATGAAGACAGTGATGGCAATGATGAACACTACCCCTGCAGCAGCGGAACCAATGATGAGGGGAAGCTTCTCCTGGATACTGGAGTTATATTCCGCTACAGGTAAAAAGACATAAATCCAAGAAATGTGCCTCATTTTTCAAATAGGGATGGGATCCATTGCCGGATTACCTATTCGGACGTACCATAGGCAAAAATGTGTAAATGTAGTTGGCCAATGAATGTAATTATCATTCCTACCTTCTGTCATGGTTTGGAAGTACATTTTGCCACTAAAACGTCCAAATCCAGCAACAGTCCGAGCCCGAACCTGAAAAACGTAGATAGTTCCAGCCTTCAAGCCTCGTATGATTGCAGTGTTGGTCTGACTCCTCGTTAGAGAAGAGTTCCATTCTGCCTGGTTCTGAAACACAAGCATCAGAAATAAAAAATTAGAAAATCTCCTCATTGTAACAAATGCTGTCTGAGATGATTCCTGAAAGCATTTAAAACTATAATTAAGTCACTTGAGCACTAAGATTGTCATTGTCAAATCAGCAGTCATGTTGTCTGTATGAGCCAATGTGGAAAAGACTGAGCTCTTCTTTTAGATTTGTGACTGACTCATCATCAGCAGCAATGATGCACCTTTTCATAGTACTGCAGTTCATAATCCAGTATCACTCCATTAGGCTGATCAGGTTGGGACCAGGACAGGGTGATGCTGTTAGGGGTTCTGCTGACTTGGTGGATGATGGACACTGCCGATGGTGCTGAGAACAAAAAAAGGTGAATCAAAGTTAGAGGGTGTAGAGAAAATAACAGTTGGACCGATTTATGATGAAGTTAAGCCATGTAAAGCGTTTGGTGAGCCTCACCAGCCTGGTTGGTGGTGATGTTGACAGACGTGTATTGTGGTGAATAAGGACTCTGGTCAGACACTCCGTTGACAGCTTGTATTTCAAAGGTGTACTGGGTGTGAGCCAGGAGGTCGCTGATGTAGACGGGGGTGTCGGTCAGTCCTAGCTGACGTGGGACAAACTGCACATTGTCTCCACAGCGGGTGCAGCCACCCCGCCCACTGCCACAGCTCTTACATATAATGTTGTAGACAACATCTTCTCGGCCACCGCCCTCCTGTGGAGGGTTCCACTCCAGCCTCAGAGAGGTCTCATTCACTATGGAGATGACGTTTTGTGGAGCTGATGGAACAGCTGGAAGTGTAAGGAAGAGAAGACAATTATAGTCTACAATACAATATAGTAATTGTAGTTCAAAAAGGGCGTTTGTAATTGTAGGGCAGGCTTGCAACAGTTATTTATTATTCTCCATTTGCATCTACATTGAATCACTACAGCTACCTGCTTATTCTGGGGGGTTTTTCAACCTGTGTTGTTAAACTAATCCCCTAATATGACACCTCAAATGTTCTTCTGGTGAAGTTTAAGTATCTGCAGGTTGTGCTCTTACAGTATAGACCAGAGAGATGTCTATGCCAATATTTCTCCTGGTCATTGAATAGTGGACCAGTTTTTTACCCTTGCAAGGTAACTGGAATTGTCATGAAGTCATGTGCTTTCTCAGTGGATGGGGTCTGCCAGTGTTGTGTTTCACACCTATTTGGTTTGATTCCGTTCGAGATTTTGAGGGTGTGGATGGTGTCTGGTATGGTGGTGCAATGGACAATGCTGATGCTGCACCAATCCTCACCTATGGTCATAAGGGTAATGAGATCGCAGAAGTGCAATCTGAGCCTGAAGTGAGTTTCCTTTGCAGGGAGAGGATCTTAGAAATCTAAAAGGATCTTGTAGGTGAACAGCTTCTCCTTGGATGGAGTCAATTGAGGTGGTTTGGGTTTATGATTTGGACACCTCCTTCTGGAGGATCTCTGGGCATGTCTAACTATGTTCCACCCAGAGCAGACAGAGCACACTGGAACGATGATATATCTGGACAATCGAAAATAGTTGGCTGGATGGATTTTAACTTATATACTATCGGTATTATCTGCATGACATCATGAGTGCAAAGCAGCAGGCTTCATTTTTGTTCCCATTTCAATAAGAGTAAGCTTACTACATTGACATAAATGTAAACAGCCTAATGTTTAATTTGTGTTTGTGCACTTCAGAGATGGGCAAGTGTTCAAAACATATCAAATGATTTAAGCTGATGTCTGTATATACTGTCATGACTGTTCGTACTTGTGCAGGGCATCTGTTGAGGGTCGGAGTCAGTGCGATAGTAGCCGTTGCGACAGACACAGTTAGTTGCTCCCTCGCTGGTGGTTCGGCTATTAATGGGGCACTGCAGACATTTGTGGTCTCCCTGTGCATCCTTGAAGGAGCCTGATACACAAGCTGTATGGGAGATATACAGCAGTGGGAGAGAAAAGAGAAAGGACAGAAAAAATAAATGAGACCAGCAAGCTTGCATGATACACCGTACAAGAGAAAAATAGGTCCACAGTGTCAACTTTCCTCACAATGGCTATTTGCTGCTTAGTATCAGTAACATCAGTATTAGTCAGATTCAAAAAAAATATGTCTGAGCGCTCTATCTCCGTATTTTCCCCGCAGAGCGTATCTTTAATCATGATAGCCTGGACATCTGCATTTTATAAAGGTCATCTCATTGAAGTGACATGTACTGCGAGTCCTTCAGATGCTGTCAGTTTAGCTGCTCACTGGGTCAGAAAACATGTTAGAACATGTGGACTGTTTGGGATAACAAAAGACAAGAAAGAAAGAAAAGGAGAATACAAGAAAGCTGTAGTAATTGATTAGTGTTCTTTTATTTTTCTCTTTGAATGTATGATGGTAGATGCTTACATTTTGACACTTATTTTTTATTTTCTTCTATTCTACGATGAGTCCTTACTATAGTTTATTGTTGATGTGAGTTTAGGAAGTCATAATGTAGAATAAGCCTCATCAGCCAACCTCTAGTTTATAACAAGAGCATAAGACACCTATAATTCAGTGTCAGTCACATCTATAATGTCTTATGACTGTTGATATAGTGCATAGAAAGCATTATGAGTGGAGCCGTAGAGCATTATAAATGCATTATAATTCACTATAATCCACCACAGATGAGGTCTTCATATAAAGGGTTAGCAAAGTTTTATTAAATAGTTTAAAAGTCTGCACTTTTATTAAGAAAAGTAGTCAGAAAAGTAATTCTTATTCATATACAGCCTGTGACTTTCTAGGTCAGTGAACTTGGTTGTAGCTTATAAGTATCACATTTTGCCTTTGTTTTTTAGTCTTCGTCTTCAGCCAATTGAAGAAGATATTGAAAGTGTGCTCGGCTTAAACATGTACATATGCATCAACAGAGCCTGCGAAGTAACTGAATAAAGCGTAGCCACCGTGACGTCACCCATTGGTTTGTGTACTACTGTTTTGAAGCCTCGAGTTTCATTACCTTTTATCAACTGAAAACGCACTGTGAAAGAGTTAAAGTTGTAAGACAAAAATACAGACAACACCCAAACCGGACAACACAGTGGTAGTGACCTGTCAATCCCAAGGTCGCCCCACCCTAAAGCATACACTTCTTTATTGTCTATTTTACACTAAATGGGACCATCATTTACAAAATGAACATCCTGCTGTATTGAAGAAGACTTGAAACCATAAACTCATTCGGAAAATGTTTATTAAGGTAATAAATCAAGTGATAAGGGTCATTTTCTCATAGACATACAATCAAACTTCTTTTTGCAACCCTGCAGGCTATTAGAAACAAATGCAAGTTTAAGGCACTTCCTTATCGGCTTAACAATTCAGACCCGCTTGATAAGTAGTGTAAATAAGTGTAAAGTGAAGTATAAACACTCAAAAAAGTCAACTTAACTTGTAAATAAGAATAAATGCACCTATACCCAATTTAATTAATATATTTGTGTTAGCTTTTGAAACCTAGTCCAGTTTAGCAGGTTTAACTTAAACTGAATACTTGTTAAAGCCACAAAAGCTGCTTGATTTTATACAAGCTGACTGAATCACACAATAAAAAACGGTACATTAAGGATGTCCTAGAGGATTTCCCACATGCGTAGAAGCTGGATTGACGGGAATGAGAGTAACGCAATGTCTTATTCATTAAGTTTACAAATGATATATACCATATGTTCATGTCTGTAGACATAACATGAGATTCATGCCCTAAGGAAGTTAATGGGGCCTCTCAAAGGTCATGAGAAGATGACCTCCACATGCAATAGATTGAGGTCAACTCAATGATGATTGAAGGGTTGGGTGTGTCAGAAAGTGTGTGCGTTCATTTACAGCTCCTACTTAAGGTTAAAGATTCTTTTTTTCAGTCGGAACTCTACGCGGTTGTGCTTGGAAGCAGGTAATGTTCTCATTATTATTGATTGTCTGTGCTTTATTGATTCCTCTGTTTCATACCACAATGTTAGCGCTCCTTATTGCAATAATAAAGTACTACATTGTTGAGACTCTGAAGAACTGGTGTTGACGTGAGTGATGTTCCCATCACAAATAGAACTTTTTTATTTTATCTCATATTTTCACAATTCAATAATATTATCCCCCTCTTACACATTTTCCTTGTTTGCTGCAGAATGTCACCATTGAAACCAGAAAAGCCTGCATACTGAAAGCTCTAATTGTTTACCTCAATGAAGACACCACAAACCTCATTAGGGAGTACCTTGTCAATATTTTGACCCCTGCTTTCCACAGCATTACT
Source organism: Cottoperca gobio (assembly GCF_900634415.1). Classification (NCBI taxonomy): domain Eukaryota; kingdom Metazoa; phylum Chordata; class Actinopteri; order Perciformes; family Bovichtidae; genus Cottoperca; species Cottoperca gobio. The sequence goes on along the minus strand of NC_041356.1, from coordinate 1,920,605 downwards.
CTCTGGAACCTGAAAATGTGATCGCTGTTCATAATGTTGAAATTAACTAATATAGTCATGATGGTTGCGCATAACTCAGTTACTGCCATCTTAATAATGTTATTCAATTGTATCTAACACAAGATTACAAGATCTTTATCTTAGTGCTCCACATATTACCATTCATTAAGTAACCCACTATGCCTGAGCCAAGCTAATGTGTTTTGCATTAGGAATCCCTCGATGCAACATTGTATGTTTTTAGTCCTGCTCTTCATTTGAGATGAAGCTCAACTGCTATGGTATGAAAGCTCATTGCATTCACCAAAGAAAAGAAATCAGAGGCTTTTTCTCGTAAATATGATTTCCTTATGACTTGCTAAGTCATAATTACAAGAAATGATCTGATGTACAGTATATCTCAAAAGTGAGTACACCCTTTAGATTTTTGCAAATATTCTGTTATATCCTTTCAGGGGATAACATTATCCTACTGAAACTTTGATATAACTTAAAGTAGTCAGTGTGCTGCTTGAATAACAGTATAGATTTATTGTCCTTTGAAAATTACTCAGTACACAGCTGTTAATGTCTAAACAGCTGGCAACAAAAGTGAGTACACCCCATAGTGAACATGTCCTAATTGTGCCCAATGATGTTGTTTTCCCACCCTGGTGTCATGTGACTCGTTAGTGTTACAAGGATTCAGGTGTAAATGATAAGCAGGGCTGTTAAATTTGGTGTTTTGGGCACAATTCTCTCTGAATGCTGGACAACATGGCACCTCATGGCAAGGAACTCTCTGAGCGGCTGAAAAAAAGGATTATTGCGCTTCACAAAGATGGCCTTGGCTATAAGAAGATTGCCAACACCATGAAAATGAGTTGCAGCACAATGGCTAAGATCATACAGCGGTTTTCCAGGACAGGTTCCACTCGGAACAGGCCTCGCCAGGGTCGACCAAAGAAGTTGAGTCCACGTGCTCAGCGTCATATCCAGAGGTTGGTTTCCAAAAATAGACGTGCGAGTGCTTCCAGCATTGCTGCAGAGGTTGCAGAAGTGGGATGTCAGCCTGTCAGTGCCCAGACCATACGCCGCACACTGCATCAAATCGGTTTGTATGGCCGTCGCCCCAGACAGAAGCCCCTTCTGAAACCGATGCATAAGAAAGCCCGCAAACAGTTTGCTGAAGACAATGAATCCAAGAACATGAGTTACTGGAACCATGTCCTGTGGTCTGATGAGACCAAAATAAACCTGTTTGGGTCAGATGGTGTCCGGCGTGTGTGGCGGCACCCTGGTGAGGAGTACCAAGACAAATGTTTTTTGCCTACAGTCAAGCATGGTGGTGGCAGCATCATGGTCTGGGGCTGCATGTGTGCTGCCGGCACTGGGGAGCTGCATTTCATTGAGGGACACATGAATTCCAATATATACTGTGACATCCTGCAGCAGAGCATGATCCCCTCTCTTCGGAAACTGGGCCGTAGGGCAGTTTTCCAACATGATAATGACCCTAAACACACCTCCAAGATGACAACGGCCTTGCTGAAGAAGCTGAAGGTTAAGGTGATGGACTGGCCAAGTATGTCTCCAGACCTAAACCCAATTGAGCACATGTGGGGCATCCTCAAGAGGAAGGTGGAGGAGTGCAAGGTGTCCAACATCCGTGCGCTCCGTGATGTCGTCGTGGAGGAGTGGAAGAAGATTCCAGAAGCAACCTGTGCAGCTCTGGTGAATTCCATGCCCAGGAGGGTTAAAGCAGTGCTAGATAACAATGGTGGTCACACAAAATATTGACACTTTGGGCACAATTTAGACATGTTCACTATGGGGTGTACTCACTTTTGTTGCCAGCTGTTTAGACATTAACAGCTGTGTACTGAGTAATTTTCAAAGGACAATAAATCTATACTGTTATTCAAGCAGCACACTGACTACTTTAAGTTATATCAAAGTTTCAGTAGGATAATGTTATCCCCTGAAAGGATATAACAGAGTATTTGCAAAAATCTAAAGGGTGTACTCACTTTTGAGATATACTGTATATGCATGTGTATGATGCATATATTTAAAATGTTCATGTGTGTGTATTCTGGGGCGACTTCAGTATAGTCCCTATTGCAGTGACACTCCTGAGAGGCTTTTCACCAATTAGTACTGACTGACTAAATCATTTAATTTAGGGCATTTGTACACTTTGCAGTAAACCATCAGTCCGGATAAAAATAAATGGATATCCCTCAAACACCATCATGCTAGAGCAGAGATCAAGTAAGGAAATACTCAATTTCAACGCTGCTTTTTGGGCTTTATACAGATCCTCTTGCACAGTGGATACAACTGTCTGCCTTATCCACTGTGTGAGAGGATCTGATAAAGTATCAAAGGTGTCTGCATACATGGAGAAGACCACAAGGTGGCACTGTACATTGATGATATTGTTGGTCTACTTCAGGGGTCGGGAACCTATGGCTCGCGAGCCTTTCGATGGCTCTTTCGATAACACAATATGGTTCGCAGACAATTTTGAGCTGACATTTTTTAACATGATTAACAGGTAACAAATAATTATATTGTGTTATTTTAAAGTAAAACATTTAGCAGCGGATTTGTTTTTAGTTAACCCCTCTCCTTTCCTCCGCTTTGTCTCTGGCTGTAGGTTAAGGTGTGTTCACACGTGTGTGCGTAGGGGGCGGAGCAGTAGACCGGGGGTGTCAAACTCAATCACAGGGAGGGCCAACATTAAAAACTGGGGCTACGTCGAGGGCCAAACACGGTCCCCATTTATTGAACAGGGTACACATATTGGATAAAGTGCAAAAAGATATGGAACATATTTTAGTCAACTGCAAACAGATTGCTGAGCAGTTCAATTTAAATTTCTGAGCAGCAAAGTTCGGCAAATGCGCTCAGTTTATCAGCAGAATGCAGTCGGGAACACAGCGGTGGAGATGGTTTGTCAGTGTTTGGAAACACGTATTGACCAAAGTTTCCTTGCCGCATCCGAGTCTCCCACAAGCAGCTTGGCTTAGAAAGCTGCCTGTCCGTGATCAAACGGCCCTGAAGCTGGAGGTTTAACAGTGAGATGCTTCGTTATGTCGCACAAAAAGGTCAGCTCACATCACCACTTTCGTCCCAAAGATCTTTGGTGTGTTTCCCTTTGCTTTCCAAAAACTTTAATTTCATTCACACATTTAGATACTTCCTCAAATATGTATTTCCCCGTGGTTGTGCCATGCATTGATTTAATTACCAAAACGGGCCAGTTATGACAGACATATGATATTTTCTTGCGGGCCGGATATAATTGCCTTGTGTTTGACACCCGTGCAGTAAACACTGAAACGTGCACAGAAATTAAATAAATAACGTAAGCGTTTAGTTTATTTAATAAAAGAGCACCTGTTCAATGAAACACTGATACCGCTATTAGTACTCAGAGACGTGTTATTCTTAAAAAATGCATGCATAAAGTTGCATTCAAATGTATTAAATATATGGCTCTCAAGGAAATACATAAAAAAATATTTGGCTTTATGGGTTCCCGACCCCTGGTCTACTTGATTAAGCCCTCTAACTCATTTTCTGAATTAACCTTTTCGAAACATTTGGTAGATATGCAGGATAAAAACAATTCCACAATTCATGCAGTATTGTGGGAATATTTAAAGATAATGTGCAAAATTCATGGATCAAAGTCCAATTAAAAATCTGAATTTGAACTAGATCATAATTTGAACTAGATCATAATTTATAAAAAATTATAGATTCAAATCTTGGATTACAAAAGAATAACAACAATCTATACCCTTACAGTAAAAGGACAAATATGAATATGTTTTTACAGATATCTCCAGGTACACAATCATTTTGAACATAACATTGAAATAAAGTTGAATTTGATGATACAATAATGAGAATATTTTTCGGTGTCTACCAAAATGATTCAAATAGATTTTATAAAGGATTTATGACAAAGATATCCTACACTACAGAATACATTAAAGAACAATGGGAAAGAGATATCCCATATCAATATCAAATAAGGACTGCTTAGAAGTGTGTAAATTCCAGTGGTGCACCAACTCTCACTTGTGGCGTGAGTTTCATTTTCTTTATTTAACCAAAGCAGAAAGTGCATTTTGCTGGATGAGCTGCAAAATGTTGGAGACAGTGTAGGTTTCTGGAAAACCGAACACTGACCTGCCCTTGGAACTTTTCACATAATTTTCAGGAAACCTAATTTTCAGTGTCCTGAATATAGTAGGTTTGGCATTTTAATATCTGTTTGTACATTGTACATGTTAGCATTAACATTCACTTAGCTATCACTTGTGTTTATAGTTGTTGCAGTTGCAACCATCCAAACCTCTAAACCTTCCCCTAGATGTCATTGCTTTAATGTTATTCAAAGTTTAAATGTGGTGAACACGGGTAACTGTGGAGAACACAGTAGCTGTGGAGAACAAGGGTAGCTGTGGTGAACATGGGTAACTGTGGAGAACAAGGGTAACTGTGGAGAACAAGGGTAACTGTGGAGAATTTTTTAAGCGTTTATGTTTTGCACCACGTGACATTTTACACAACATTTGTGTGAACCATTAGTCTGGTTTTCACTGCCGAAAACTAGAACAGACAGGATGCTTACACAATGCAGAGCACACAATTGAAAGTGACCAAGCAAACAGTCATCATCATCATCATCATCATCATCATTATCATCATCATCATCATCATCATCATCATCATCATCATCATCATCATCATCAGTGTCTCACCAAAGTCTAGGAACACGCTTCTTAAAAAGATGGGGCTATACTGAAGACTGCACCCTCTGCAGCAATGCTTAATCCCACAAGGCAATGCAGGGATAATCCTTTGACCTCCATCAGCAGACCATCTAGTGAATTATTGTCCTCTGCTGTGTGTTACAGACGTTAAAGAGTGTGTCATATGTAAGTCCTCACTCAGCCAAGACACAGCGAAGGACCTGATTAGGAATAATAATAAGGATCAGAAAGAAGACTTTAACCTGGGAACCAGGGAAACTGTGGCCAGCCCTCAGGCACAGGATAAGATCTGGAAGGCCCAATTACAAGTGAATTAGAATTACTGCAGACCTCAGACAATTCCCAGTGTTGTCAACTATTTTGAATGGAAAGTAGCTGAACCCTTTTTGAAAGGTTGATAGACGTCACTAGATTATGTCACTCACTATTTGCATATCTGTTAAGTCAAAGCCAAACTCTAACTGGCTTCATTAGCTACAATTATTTTTCAAGTTGCTATCATTTCATCTATATGCATCTAAATCTTGCTCTAATAACTAAGTCAATAAGACTTTGTAAACCGGAAAAAATAACAGTGAAGTTACATATTTTAGAACAAAAACAAGAGGAGTTCCCAGGTCATTCTTCACACTCACTGAGAAAGATGCCCCTCTGTTAGAGGAATTAAGGTCTGCAAAAAGGTGCTACACTGACTTTGTACACAAATTAAATTACATTCAGTTTGGTCACATTTGGTTTAGGCAAAACTGCTGTTCTAACTAATGAGTCAAATATTTGCTGACAATTTTGTATTATTTGTTTTTTTGTCAGTCAAAGATGCAGCTGCAAACCCACACATTGGCATACCACAGACTACCAGCTACAAAGTTGTTAGCCACACTACCAGTATGGCTCTGGGCATGACAATGTCAGATGTTAGTCAGTTGGTCAGTCGGTCCGCCACTTAAGTCCAGCCTGAAATTAAACTATAGTATCGATTGCCATGATATTTTATACAGACATTCATGTATAAAATGAATGTCTATGTGACAATGAATCTGCTTTGTCATCACCTTGGTTTTGAGTGAAATATAATATTTCACTGGATAGTAAAAATGTTGACCTGCTGATGACACTACTAGATATCCAATATCCAATATTTGCTGGGAGGCATTTTAATCTGGATCACAGTGGTGGACCTGCCTGTACTTTCATTCATCTAGCCATGCTACTAGCGTGGCTAAAACAGCTCCAACATTGTCACCACTACATATTCAGTTGACAGTGACAAGAAATCACAAAAACAAAGCAGAGGAGTCATATAGTAGAGCAGCACTGGCGGGTTCCTTACCTCTACAGACTGTACCATTCTCTACTTCCTCGTATCCAGCTTTGCACATGCAGCGCCCGATGGGTACCATCCACTCCCCATCCCCGTTACAGTACAGCTTGATGGGTACATCCACCTCTTCCCCATTGGGAACACACACCCCTCTGGCTGCCACCAGAGAGGTGCTCTCTGCTCCAGAAAGCGTCTCAGGGAAGATGGCACCATTCTGAATCACACCAGGACATTTCCTGTAGAAGACTCGAACAGCGATGAGTGACATGCAGGCGCCATAATCCTGGAAAGCGAGGTAGAAGCCGTTGCGCGAAACAGGTCCAAAACTCCGGACTTCACTGTTGATCTTCATGATTCGGCCACCAAGATCAACCTGAGAGAAGCTCTCATCAGCCGCGATAGTGTCTACTTTCACCCAGGGGTTCTCCATCCAGGATGGGGACGATTTAGTGGCCGTGTCCGAGTCAGACTCATAGTAATAGAGATTGAAGGTCTCCTTGCAAGAGCCAGGGACATTGGGTATAGAACTGCAGTCACGCACTGAGAACTTCATCTGGACATGGATGCGCTGAGCACCGCGGCGGCGGATGTATTTGGTGCGTACCCAGTTGTTCTGGCTGCTATCAAAGACATTGCACACCTGGTATGTTCGGATGGTGTTCATATTTTCATCATAGCCGCTAACTTCTTCCCACTAGAAGAGAGACAAGAAACAAAACTATTTATTATTCAGTAACACACAAGAAATGAACAGGAAGTACAAACAAAAAAGTAGCAGTAACAGTTAATCTTAAGTAATAGGTTTGTCAAAGATATACAGAGATGGGAGGAGAAAAGAGATCAGAGAGAAATAACAGAGAACTAGAACATTTCTGACCGCCAGAGGCAGTGACAACTCTGAATATCTTCCGTCTCGCGCATGCGTAGGTCGAGTATTTCAAAGTCAGGGGTGACCTCGGATGACCCCGGTCATGTATATGTTCAGGTGTCATCGAAGAGATCAAACCACTACGATTAAAACGTAAACATTAGAGATTGTATGCATGTGAGGTGAAATACTGCCCCCTATTTCTTTGGAGCAGGTGACTCGGAACTACACATATGGAAATATGGAATGCCAGACCACTTGGGAACCACTGTGTGATATACTTATGATAGTGGTGCACTATTTTAGTTTATATAAAATAATTTGATAAACTGTATTATTTTGTAGTAACAGGAAGATTACACATGGTTTACACTGACTTCAGCTTAACATGAAATTCATAATGAAACTGCCCATTTCAAATTCAAAACTGTCTAAAATTCTTTACCTTCTCTTTTTATTTTTTTCCCAGCTGTACTGGAGCTTTGATTTGCATTAGAACGTGAATGTAACACTGAAAGTTTAGAGCATAAGTTACCAGTAGTGGAACTAAGTAGATTTTCTCTCTGTACATTTACTATACTTAAATTATGTGGAATTTGTACTTTGCTTAATTGTATACATTTTTATTAATTTATTTTTATTTATAATTAGAGAACAGTCCGACAAATTGGGTTGTACAACCTTGTTTTTTCTTCTTTCAGGCTATGTGCGTTTAAAAAACGTGGATATTTTTGTCTGAGTTTAGGAATGTTGGGGTCGACCTCGCTCTATTTATAATTATTTTGTTGGATTTTTTATTTTTTTACACGTTGTAGTTCTCTACTCTTTTCCTCCGTTATGTCTCAGACTGGAGGCGCACGTGTGTGTCGGGAGAGGAGCCCCGCCCTTTCCTAGTGAATGAGTGAAAGAGTTAATGTGAATGCGCAAAGCAGTAGACACATACATTAGATAAATAACATAAGAGTTTAGTCTATTTAATTAAAGAGCACCTGTTCAATGTGAAATGTGAGTTGTGATTTGGCGCCATATATAAAAAAAAAAAAGTTTTAATCTCAAACTTCTTACCATTGCATTTGACACTTCTGAATACAATGGCTTTGTTTGCTCCCTGGGTACATGGCGTATCAGGGCAATTGAAGGTAAAAACATATTTTTATAATATTTATTCTTATTTAGAAATTGTATTATGTAACTTCAATCTCAGAGTGTTTGAGTTTTTATAATAACATAATATCTAATGATAAGAACAATTATATAATAATTTAAATACAAAATTAGTATAATCAATATGTAAAATAAATAATAAATACTAAGAATAATAAGAATAATAATAATAATCATAATAATACAAACAGAATAATAATCAACATTAGCCTACATTTTATTTGATGGGGGGCGGTAAGGGACCTGGATAATGGATAGCGGGGCGCTGGCCCAAAAAAGGTTGAGAACCACTGCATTAGATTAATCTGGTGACCCTTTGGAGGGTCTGGACTAAACTAGCTAACTGTCTACAAAGTAGTTAGTTAATGCAACTGCTTACACATCGATGCATCAGTATTAACAATCAGTCTATGACCTGTATTGTAATGAATCATAATTCATCATCATAATAATGTAATGTACTTCTGTACTTCTTCTGCTATTGTACTTTACAGTATTTATTATTTTAGACTCTTTCCTCAACATCTGTCGACACTGGAACAACAGTATGAGTATCTTGACAGTGAGATATACTGGTTGAGTCATTGAGCTGCATCTATATCGGTCTCCACCTGCCAAGTCAACACGGCTGCTGTCACATTGTCACAGAACATTTGTATGCAGGCTGCATGTTTTGCACACTGTTCCTTGTGTTTTGGTTTGTTCCACTCACCCCCTGTGATGGGTAGATGGTCCAGCCCAGTTCTGCTGTTGCTGTTGTTGAATCCATTAGTACTTCTGCAGGAGACAAAAATGAAAAGTTCAGAGATAGAAAAAAATGTGATCTTATATCCACGGGTTATATGGATATATCCATATTTCCACACAGGGAATAATTTATTTTTCAGTAATTTAAAATGTTCTAGGAAATATAACGTGTTTCATACATACTTGAAGAAAGATTGAGTTTCTTTAGAAACTAATCACACACATACATTCATAGAAAGCACTAGAAACAGCTTCAATAATAAACTCCTGAATGTTTTAATCCACAATTAAAAACCACTATATGTATCTGTTGCTTTTAAGACGAAAAATAACAATACAATAATATTTAGCATTTACAAGGTTAAAGTTACATTTTTTCCTCTGTGTTGTAGCACAATACAATACAGCAGACCTCCCATCAAACCTGACTTAGTGGAATAGTGTTCAAGCAGTGCATCCCAGACAATCTTTGTTCAAGTTGTTTTGTAATGTATTTATATTTAAGATAATTGTCATTAAACGATTAGGTTTGAACAAGTGTCACGTGTGTATGTGTGTGTGTGTGTGTGTGTGTGTGTGTGTGTGTGTGTGTGTGTGTGTGTGTGTGTGTGTGTGTGTGTGTGTGTGTGTGTGTGTGAGAGCAGAGAAAGAGAACACATTAATAGACATTTTTTACATCTCTGCAGTTTTTTGCAGTAAATGATTGAATATTCTCAAATAAGTGGTGATTATTAATTTGCATCTGTTGGTGTTGCCTCTCTGCACTCTCTCTGGGTCTAAATACATTTTATAATTTCACTACTTAACTAAAGCTGTGTTTATTAAACAGACATCAGACCTGAGTGACATTGCAAACATAAGACACATGACACAAGACTCAAAATGATGCAGAAAAACTAGTCCATGCATTTGTTACTTCAAGGCTGGATTACTGCAACTCATTGTTATCAGGTTGTCCCAAAAAGTCGCTTAAGACTCTTCAGTTGATCCAAAATGCAGCGGCACGTGTATTGACAAGAACAAGGAAATCATCATATTATCATATTACTCCTGTATTAGCTGCTCTGCACTGGCTCCCGGTAAAATACAGAATACAATTAAAAATCCTTCTCCTGACTTACAAAGTAATTAATGGTCAGGCTCCAGCATATCTTAAAGATCTCATAGTACCTTATAAACCAACTAGAGCATTGCGCTCCCAGACTGCAGGGTTACTTGTAGTTCCTAGAGTCTCTAAGAGTACAATGGGAGCAAGAGCCTTCAGCTATCAAGCTCCTCTCCAGTGGAACCAGCTTCCAGTTTGTGTTCGGGAGGCAGACACACTCTCCACATTTAAGAGTAGGCTAAAGACTTTCCTTTTTGATAAAGCTTATAGTTAGGGCTGGCTGAGGTTTGCCCTGGATCAGCCCCTAGTTATGCTGCTATAGGCTTAGACTGCCGGGGGACACCTCCCTGCTCTCTTCCTTCTCTTCCTCTCTCCTCCCCTCCCTCTCTTCTTCTCCCTCTCTATCTGTATGCATTTATGTAAATGTATGTTACTAACTCATCATCCGGGGTATCATCCCCGGAGTTTCTGTGTCTCATGTGGCAGGTTGCCACTGATAAAGTTTACGTCAGGATCTGGAATCGTGGCTGCGCCTGCTGCCCTGGTCCTGCTGGACACCGGGAAGCCTTTTTGACATTTTCCTGGATTCATCCAAACTTTCTCTTTTTCAACACAACATCATTTTCTGTCAAATGTTGTATTTGTACTATGTTGTTTATCCTGTACACACGACATCTATTGCACGTCTGTCCGTCCTGGGAGAGGGATCCCTCCTCAGTTGCTCTCCCTGAGGTTTCTTCCATTTTTCCCCCTTTAGTTTCTTTTAGGAAGTTTTTCCTTGTGCGATGCGAGGGTCTAAGGACAGAGGGTGTCGTAACCTGTACAGTCTGTAAAGCACACTGAGACAAATGTATAATTTGTGATATTGGGCTATACAAATAAATTTGATTTGATTTGATTTGACTTATCGCGTGTATAATCGACCCGTGAGTTTTCCTCGTCAAAAACAAAGACAAGTTAAGACCAAGAGCTGCTGGCGAGAGACCAGGGAGTCTGTGGAATACAAGACTTTGGGTATGGTTGGAGGACACTTCATACAAACTTGTATGGCCATGTCTGTTCACCCAGTTACATATGCGTCTTGTAGGTGTATAGTGTCAAAGCTGAGATAACTGTGATGACACAATGAAGCCATTACAGTGCAGAAGTGTGAGTGTTAAACAGTGCTTACTTCAGTATTCACAGTGGGGCAGTACACAGTGTTCTGAGTGAAACTTTCCTCTTTAGATAAAGGTTAAATAAATAATAACATGACACCTTCATGTTTGGTTGGTCAGCACATAAGGAGACTCACTAGACTAGACTGTTCCACAAAATTAGTTTGAAACAGGGTTCAATGGTACAAATGTGTTAACATTTTGTCTGGTTTGTGGCAACGCAACTAATCACAACAGTGACTTACTAGAGAATAACAGATCATCATTAGTCTCAGAAAACCTTCAGAATATTCCTGAATTGTGGGCAGTCTATCAGGTTATATTCAGCATAAACATACATTCTTGTTTACAAATGTTTTCTTTAACAAAGTCGGCAAAATGTACTATCTTTTAAAACTACAGCCAGTTTTGAAGTCGTGCATAAGAACTATTATCACACCTGACAATACCATACAATACAAAACGACCAAAGTATTTGTGTTAGAAATTCAGGTCTCCACAAAGATCATGTTTTTATATTATTAATGGTAGTATTATATTGGTTTTCAGAGTCAGGCTGAAATGCGAGCATCCATTGTTGCATCCAAATGGCCCATTTTTCCGGCTGCTCGCTTCCTGTTAGTATCAGCAGCGATTAATGAGGAGCTGGGAGGGAGCGGCGAGCCAGGTGTCAGAGCCGCCGCTAAACAGGAATAAAGAGGCCATGAGCACTGACCCGCAACCAATTCCCACAGACTCAACCAAGAAGGAACAGGAGGGACAGAGGAGACTGAAGATCTGAATGTGCGTCTGTGCCACAGCAGTGATACAGCCTGATTTTTTACAGTTTCATCGTCATTTACGGAGCTATTGTTTGAAGTATAACAGCATTTTGTGACAGAAACAAAGTTATTTAATTGAGATGTTTTGTTTAACTTGTATTGTATTTTATAAAATTGTTTCCTGTTTTTCTAAAATCTATTTCAAAGACATCTTCAGTCCACCACATTAGAAAAATGACACACTTGAAGCTTCTTCAACTCTTGACTTACAGCGAAGCCCTTTATTAATAGTTGCAGAACTTGGTATTGATACCAAAATACTACTTCTTTTGATAACTGACTTAGAGAAATATAAACATGTTTTCTATGAAACCCATTCTTTCTCAAATGTTACAGTAAATGTCTAAACTAAAACAGCCGTACAGTAGACTACAAGATGTATGCCTCAACAAAACGGATCAAATATCTAGAAATAGTATGTTGCTTAACCTCTTAAGGGGTGGGGGAATTTACCCGGAAATACCTACAAACGACATACCCAAAGTAAATTGAAAACGGTTCCTCAACCATTTGCACCATCTGCATGATTTTGGTCTCATTCAAAAGATAACTGTCTTATTGTTCTTGCAAAACATTGAAGAATCACTGGTGGTCTGAATATACTAAATTTGAAGAAAACAAACTCCTCCTGAAGTTTGTTGTTGAAAAATATGCCTGAAGATGGGTATAGCTGGTAGGTAAGAGCTGGAAAACACAATAGGAACATAGCATCAATTATTAGTTCAGGTTCAAATTTCAGATAAAAGGGACACAAACTTAACTTATTAGACAGGTTTTTCGAAGAGTAACACCAGGCGTTCACAAGCTGTGCATTTGGAGATATTATAATATTTATTGATAAAAAGGCCATAAATAACTATTGGCCTTTACTATAAATAACTACCTCTCCAGGAACCATCACCTTACCGTGGTGGAGAGGTTTGTGTGTCCCTATGAACCTGAGAGCTGTGTTGTCTGGAGCCTTGTGCTCCTGGTAGGGTCTCCCAAGGCAAATTGGTCTCAGGCGAGGGGCCAGACTAAAAATGGTTCAAAACGACCTCGTGAAAAAAAGGGAAAGAGAAGGAGAGACCCTGCCCAGAGGAACCCCGGGGTCCCCGTCTGGAGCCAGGCCCAGAGGGAGGGCCCAACAGCGAGCACATGGTGGCCGGGTTTGCCACGGAGCCCGGTCGGGCACAGCCCAAAGAAGCTGCGTTGTGCCTCCCATCCATCCATCCTGTGGGCCCACCACTCACAGGAAGAACCGCTGGGGTCGGGTGCGCTGTCACACGGGTGGCAGTGATGGTCAAGGACCTCGACGGACCAGACCCGGGCAGCAGAGGTTGGCTCTGGGGACGTGGAACGTCACTTCTCTGTGGGGGAAGGAGCTTACCTCTACGCACAGTCTTGGCTCTGGAACCGTACTCCTGGATAGGGGTTGGACTCTATTCTTCTCCGGATGTGAGGCGTCGGGCGGGTGTGGGGATACTCACCCACTGCTCCTTTGCGTTGAAAGGAGCCAGTTGAGGTGGTTCGGGCATCTAGTAAGGATGCCACCATTGCCTCCATAGGGAGGTGTTCCAGGCACGTCCAGCTGGGAAGAGACCCCGGGGAAGACCCAGGACTTGGTGGAGAGATTATATCTCCTCACTGGCCTGGGAACGGCTCGGGTTCCCCCAGTTGGAGCTGGCGGATGTGGCCCGGAGAAGGGAAGTTTGGGGTTCCTTACTGGAGCTGCTGCCCCCGCGACCCGACCCCGGATAAGCGGTAGACGATGGATGGATGGATGGATGGAAATAACTATTATATACCCAATATTCCCTGTCAGTATAAATTACACAAAGTAAGTGAAGTATATATTTGTATTTTGTAATTAATAAAATTATGAAAAAATGATAACTTTTGTAAAGATAAAACCATGGTTGTCACATGTCTAATGCTTCAGTAGTTCTACAAGATACGCGTGTATCAAGGGGAGACTGGGCTGCTGCTGGCTCCGTCTGTAAACAAAAGAAGAGGGCTGGCACTTCCTTATCAAGTTGATACTCATTGGCTATTGAAGGTTGTCGATAAGGCATGGAAGCTCCTATTGGCTTAAATGAAGTGTCAATCGAAAGGTCAGAGTTCGCCATCTGGTTAGCAAGCATCAAAATAGCGCTAATAGTTTGATAAATGCCGTTTTTACCGAGTATCATCGCGAAAATAAACACATCGATCAGCTGATTTCAAAGATTGCAACAGCTGTTCATGAGCTTTTATCAATGTGACGATGTTCAAGATGGATATATTTTTACTGGAAACGATCTATTGGACCTCTGCAATGACACAGGAAGTGTTTCTTTTGGATTATTACTCATTACAGGATTATGATGAGACTTCATAGGTGGGTTGGCTCAAAGTTATGGGTTTGATTGTGAGTTTGCTTGCTTGTGTGAGATGCCTAATGTACTTGCTGTTTTGATTTTGATCTCAAAATCGTTTTGCTCACTAAATAGACGAGATTCTAAGCTTTCGAACGTTAGGTGGCATTGCGTAACAACTCCATCATGGCGGACCGTAAACAACACAGGGCAAGATACAACCTCTCTGAAAATGGAAAACTATCACATGACGGATGGCCCGTCCACTCAGCGCTTTAGCCTCTTTCAGCTCATTGTTTTGGTTTTACAACTTTCAACTGTACTGCTTTGGATTACAGCAGCAGCAGTAAACTGTTTCTAGTGAAAGCTCCACACTCCACTGTACACTACCTGCTCAGCAGCATACTAGACACTAGCTGGTGAACACAGTGCAAAGCCATATTATATCAAATGTTAATTTTTGGAGCTTGACTTTTGATTTTGAAAATGATGTTTGCATACCCAGCCCTATCTTAGTAGTAAAAGTAAAAGTACACAATAAGCACTGCCAGCCAACCTAAAAAACGAGTCACTTCAGTATTTTCATGGTGGCTAAAATTGTCTGACAGTAAACGTCTTTCACAGGAACTATCTCAACATACTATACATTGTGTTCATTTGTATTGTATGCCTGTATTACTGTAATATTCTAGTGTGTGGGTAATGCTGACTATACATTTTGGGGGGCTTTTATATGGACAGATTGATACAATGAATATTGACTTCAATACCTGCATCTTTATACAACATATTAATTGACTGATATAATTTTGCATGCACAAAAATACATACTTCTTCCATTTGCTATTAATTGTATACAGACACCTTTGACCAACCAGTCATCAGGTGTTCAGAACAGCAAGATCTGTCATGATCAGAGAGAGAGGAGCTAAGAACAAGTTAAATATTTGTTAACATTGAAGAGCTGCAGTTGTGGATTTAAAATGCAGGCAGGCTGGCATTGGCTGGAGATGGAGTAGGGAAATGGGGACAGCATGGGCTAGTGAGGGCGGGGGTGCATTAGTATATGTTGCCCTCCTTTCGTGACTAGACATTCATCATGCCAGCTCCTGAGTCTCTACAGTTTGATCACAACTGACACAATATGCTGCTGGAAATGAAAATGACATGAAGGGACTACTGACAAGCAACACAAATGACATCATGTTCAAGGAACTTAAATACTCTCATGGAATTTATATTTCAGTAAAACTTGGCTGTGATGCTTGTTCCCATCATGCATACATAGAGCTCACTCCGTCTCTTTTTCTGTTCAAAAATCAAAAATGGCTCCCTCCCCTTCCCATTGTTCCATCTGTCCCTGCATTCCTGCAGTGTTTATATATATATATATATATATATAGAGAGAGAGAGAGAGAGAGAGAGAGAGAGAGAGAGAGAGAGAGAGAGAGAGAGAGAGAGAGAGGGAGTGCTCTTGCTCTGCCTTTCTCTGCATGATTCAATGAAAAGTAGGGCAAAGAGGAGGAGAGAGTGGGCCAAGTCCAGCACACATAATCCTTGTAGGCTGCGCCACGCTCTGTATGCCACGCTGGATTAAATCCACAGGGATACATCAGCGAAATTCACTTTGTTTTATGTCACAGCGCTGACCGCCATGCTGCTTTCAGCACCAGCTTTCATACTCAAACATGGTTTCCTGCGTTATTTTTATTATTTTCTTAAAGATATCAGACATTATTGAACTTGATAATAAAAGTAGATGACTTGAAATGTCAAAGTGGTGTTATAGTACATTTTAGAAATGATCCACAATGGAGAAATGATATTTACATACATCCCATCTGGCTAGAGCAATGTCATCTCTTATACAAGACTGGATTACCATCCATGCAAAATATGCAATTTCCCCAGAACCCCAGGGGCCCTCAACACCCCAGGTTTACTGCCAAATAAATGGTTATACGTGACAATAGAATCAATCAGTTTCAGCTGAAAGGACCAATAGCCTGCACTAACATGTGTTACAAGTATCTGACCCCGAGTGTACAGAAACACAAGTCATTTATACAGTAGAGTTGCTTGGGCTTAACATCAGGTAAATAACATTAAAGACAACTTCGCTCTAACTTCTATATTTGTTCATTTCTTACCAGAAGGAACAAACAACATAACTAGTTCCAGTCATGACAGACAATATCCTATAAAACAAGAAGAACTTCAAGGCATTACGCCTGTTTTTGATTCACTCCTGAAGGCTGGAGTCATCATTCCATGTGATAGCTAACCAGTCAGAACTCATATTTTCCCAGTAAAGAAAATTTGCAAAAAGTGACAACCTGTAGAATGGAGGTTTGTGCAAGACCTGCGAGCAGTGAGCGCCGCGATTCACACACGCGCACCTTAGGCTTCAAACCCAGTTTTCTCTATTCCAGTACATAAAGTTCAATACTGTTTGCTTTTAATGGGTGTGGCTCGACCTGGACAAGAGTACCACAAGGGTATTCGGAATCCCCCGGGGGTCTTCCTCCGCGATAACCTCATCATAAATCTTCACCTTCTGGAAGGCTCAACATTACTACAGCATGTTGATGATTTAGTGATTTGCAGTCCATCTGAGGTTGAGTGTAAATCTGACACATCTGAGGTTGTGTGTAAATCTGACACAATAGCCCTCTTAAAGCATCTGGCTGCTACTGGTAACAAAGCAAGTCCATCAAAATAAAAACTAGCTTTGACTCAAGTAACCTGCTTGTATGTGACCACAGCAGAGGGCAAATACATCTCTCCTAAGTGTATTGAAGCTATTCAGTCTGATCCTAAACCTACTACTAAAAAACTAATTGTGAGTTTCCTTGGTATGTAATTTCGCCACCAGGGGATATCTCACTTCTCGGAAAGAGAATATCCTTTCTCTTCCATGATTCATGGAAAAAATCTTAGTGCACATGACAAACTGACCTGGACTGCTGGCGGTGACAGAGCTTTCACTAACTTAAAGAGCTCTCTTTTAAACGCACCTACACTGGGTCTCCCTAAACCTGACTTACCATTTATCTTGTTTGTTGACCAAAAGGACGTTTATGTGACTTCTGTACTGACACAAGACCATGGAGGTAAGAAAATACCTATTGCTTATTTCTCCACTAAACTCGACCCTGTAGCCGCAGGACTTCCTCTTTGTCTTCAAGCTGTGGCAGCAGCTGAAAAAGCTGTGCTCGCTTTACGTGACCCCTTGGGTTATGGTGAACTCACACTCATGGTCCCTCATACAATGTCTCATATTCTTCACACCACACTACTTGACATGCCTAACATCACTGTTAAATGCTTAATCCAGCTACTCTGTTTCCTATGCAGATGGTGATGAACATGACTGTGGGGCTACTGTTAATCAAGTTTGCACCCCCAGAGTTGATCTAACTGATGTTCCTCTTTCTAACCCAGATTGAGCTGTTTGTGGATGGGTCAGCATCACGTTCACCTGACGCAGGCAGTGGCCAAGTGGGTTTTGTATTTTTTCTGAACATGACATCCTGTATTTATCTAATGTTAAACTTGATTTTCATCTCTCTGCTCAAGCAGCTGAGCTCATTGCACTCACTGAAGCATACAATTTGGCTGAAGGAAAAACTGTTAACATTTACATTGCTTCCAGATTTGCGTTTGCTGTTGTTCATGATTTTTGCACATTATGGAAACACAGAGACTTTCTGACATCATCCAGTAAAATCATGGCTCACTCACGCCTTGTTAATATTACAGTGTTACAAACCCTTGCATCTCCACAGGAAAAGGCAATCTGGTCCAAATCTAGAGCTGTTTTCAAAAACCAAGAATGGATAGGCCCTGACAATAAACCTTGTTTGCAACTTGCTCTCTTTCACTGTTATGCTAAACTCACTCATTCCAGAGAGCGTGTTAGCAAAGGAGGAATCTGTGTCACTGTAAATTCAGTTTGGTACACAAAGGGTTTCTCCCTTTTTTCTCAAACTTTCTGCAAATTATGTATTGTGTGTGCAACTAACATCTTGTTCTTTTCCACATGCACATTCGGGCAAGATCCAAACCTGGACTCAATCCGTTTGAGATATTGTGTGGCAGACCACCAGAATCTAGCATATGTCCAAAAAGACACATTATACCAACCACAAGCTCTTGTAATGATCAAATACTAAGGTATTGTGCAAACCTCTCTCTCTCAGCATTGCATTATCAGGTGAAAAGTGCCCTACACACCTAAGCGGAGGCGGTTCTGCACAGCCTGAAACCACGAGACTGGATGCTGATAAAGGACATCTGGAGGAAACACTGGAAGCAGAGACGCTTCACTGGCCCCTTCCAAATCCTCCTCATCACAGAGACTGCTGTCAAAATTACTAAGAGAGCAACTTGGGTTCATGCCAGCCCCTGAAAGAAGATTCTTGTACCATATGACAACATCAGCCCATCTGTTTGCATTCCTTACCAGCTGGCACAGGCAAAAAGTCACCATCACACGTTGAGGATTAATTTGAAGTTTAACCAACAAAGTGACCAACAAAAACAAGAGAGAGAGGTGAAATAGCGCTCTCCTCCACCAGTAGCTTACCAAAGCTGTCGCAATCTTTGTTTTCCTGCTTCCTGTTTTATTTTGAAAAGTTTACTCCCCTTGTGTCATGTCTAATTTTACTTCCTGTCTTTGTGTTTTCCCCCTTCTGTAATTGTTTGCCCTGCCCTGATTTAATCCGGCCTTCAGAGCTGTCTCGCCCATCTCGCAAACCTCCTGCCCTTCCTCCAGTGCATTTCCGCTCATCTGGTGCTCCTCCTGCCCTTACCCCAGAGCGGTCCCTCTCACCTACTGTAGGTGTCCAGCTACCCCCTTCTTGGTTCCCTGGCCGTGTTTGTACCTTTTGTTACACTCTCGTCTTGTTTACTGCATTTGGGTCCTCCCCTTGACTATAACCGTAACAAAAGCTCCACCAAGTGACGTCCTAGCAGACAGCTTGGGTCACCTACGATGGCTCCACAATGTAATACAGACCTTCACCATGGCATATTTTCCATCGACCAGGCAAGTGTGGAATGAGACAGTCAATGTGTTTCCTATTTTTAATTGTGTATTGTTGTGATTACTTTGTTTCTTCTATTTGACCCACCGACTGACATCACAAACATAACAACCCACACTCTCAGAAGAACAAAGCGTGCTATAATCAGTTTAACCTTGGTAGACAATTTATGGTTGACGTTAGCAAACTATTCTGTGTCTATTACCACCGACCACACATGTAATGTCTGCATGTCTGCAAGACCTGCTCTACTCCAACTTCCACTCCATGTGAAGAGACAGGGATATACACTTCATATTTTGCACCCTTTTCTGTATCATCCTCTCAACATGCCCCACAAGGAGTATGGGATTGCATGCTCATTAAAGAGCCTACAAAATGATACACATGAAATTCTACTGATGATAGTAAATGCTATTTGTGGTGCAAAACAATGTTTTATTATGCCCGCAGTATTTAATAAATGACGATTTATTATGTCGACCACTGATTATGACATCGCCGCTACCGAGAACAGCCGACGCCGTTTTCTGACGTCACAAGTAAAACACAAGTCCACCAGTTGAATACACAGACAGCATGGCAGATGTGGCAATGTCGGCCTCTGGCTCGGATATTTCGACAGAATCGAGTGACAGTGAGTTGTCAATAGACTTGTTGCCCCTTCAAAAAGAGGATGAGTTTATAAAGAGACCAGCTCAAGCCACAGTATTCAAGATGGAGACACAGACGGGAGCAAACATGCAGATGATGGTGACGGTGATCCTGGATTTGGCTGAGATCCTCAGAACACAGTCAGGTATATACATTTGACTATAATTCATAGAACTTCTCAATATATAATAAACACATAATAATAAATCTTAACATTATCCTTGATCGTAAATAGATCACAAGCTATCCTATATCGATTCGATAACTTGGTTTCCTTGAATTTGTATGGAACCTAACTAGTTGTCCGCAAATTGCTCAATAGCTAAATATAAAAGTATTTCTCAACTTAGACACATCGACGTCTGTAAAGCTTGATAACTTAATAACTTGACTCTTTCTCAAAGATTCTACGGTTGAGATTCTATCGTTGTGTCTGATGTGAAACGGCATTTATTACGAGGCTGTATATAAAGCATTTGCTATTAGCTAAAAAACAGACCGGGAGGACAGTGTTGTTTTATAAAATATAGTTTGCCTACTAACGAGCGTCTTACGGCTGCCTATAGTAGCTGAAAAACTTACTAGATTTTCATGGAAGTTACGATGTCGTAACATTGCGAGAATGACGTGAAACGAGTAAAAGTTGCTACTAGGTAGATACGACCTCCGTACGACCATAACAGGCTTATGAGCTGCTTACGAGCCTGTCGTGAACCGGGCCCCAGGACTATAAATAGTATAAAATTAAGATAACGTTAATATTGGCCTTTTTTCTGGATATTGCCTATTTTGTATATTTCCTTACCACTATTCTTTTGTATATTTAGGTGTACATGTGAAAACTGTACAATTATGGAAGCAATTGAAGAGTGCCACTGCTTCCAAAAAAAGGATGTCATGGAGGCCAAAATTGAGGAATTCAATGAATATGAAGGACACGGTGCAAACATAACCTGCATAATAGATCACTCAGGATTCTAATCAAATTGTCTGGATGTTTAGGTGTTGCAGACAGCCTACCAAAGGTATTCGAAGAGGGACAGACAACATGCAGGTGATCAGCCATGTAATGAGTAAGTTACTTGTGTTCACAAATGTGTAGAGCTCAGAAACTTTGATGTAATTATGGGAAGTCGAATGGTCACTCTGGCAAAGTTACAGAATAGATAAATAAGCAAATAAGGTTGAAGCGATTACCATTGATATCAAATCAAATCAAATCAAATTTATTTGTATAGCCCAATATCACAAATTATACATTTGTCTCAGTGTGCTTTACAGACTGTACAGGTTACGACATCCTCTGTCCTTAGACCCTCGCATCGCACAAGGAAAAACTTCCTAAAAGAAACCCCAAAATTAAAGGGGAAAAAATTGAAGAAACCTCAGGGAGAGCAACTGAGGAGGGATCCCTCTCCCAGGACGGACAGACGTGCAATAGATGTCGTGTGTACAGGATAAACAACATAGTACAAATACAACATTTGACAGAAATTATGTTGTGTTGGAAAAAAAAGAAATAGAAAGTATGGATGAATCCAGGAAAATGTCAATAAGGCTTCCCGGTGTCCAGCAGGACCAGGTCAGCAGGCGCTGTCACGATTCATGAGCCTGACATTTATTATCTTGTATTTTACAGAATGTATTGCTATGTGGCATACCGCCAGCTAGTGAGATTTTGCTAGGGAATACTTGGTAAGAGGCACAGAATGCCACCGCCATCATGTGCCATTAAAAAGATCCGGGCTACGTTTCTATCTGACAACTACACGTTGTTCAAGTATCCAGCACTTTATTAATAACAAAACACAATGTCAGTTCAGTGATTGAATCTGCTTCTACACAGCACAACAGCATCCCTCTTGTTTGGTTCTTCCCACCGACTGCTGAGTGGATCTGGGACTTCGAAAGGTTCCTCATCAACATTGTCTTGGCATAAGCGTAGAGTCTCGGTCAAGAGTTCAGTAACATACTCTGCAAAAAATATGTTTTATAATCAAGAAGTATATATAATGTGTGTGTGTATGTATATGTGTATCTATATTTGTATCTTACATATCAATATTATGATGCTGACTTTTGGAACAACCAACCTGGATTGGAACTTGCAGTCCAGCTGACCTGACACATGGTCGAGCCTGCATGGACTTGTGGTGTATCCGTGGAGGGGGATCCGTCTGCACAGCAATTTCATTCTGACATGTCTGAAATGTACAAAACACAACTTTACTAATAAATCTTTCAAACCAGCTTGAAATTGTATTGCACGTTTATACATGTCTGCGTAAAGAAAGTATCTAATAACATTCATAATAAAAGATGTGGTTGTGAGAGCAATGATATCAAATCAAACAATTGAATATGAATTATGTGGATGCATGTGGTGATGTTATACATTGTATTTTTAACACGTCATGTGCAGGTCTACTGGTACTACAACTGTAATGTACAGATGACGTACAGTCTGTTTACTTACTGGTGTACACACAGCTTCCTCCCCAGTGTGGATGTCCAATGGATTGTCCCTGATCATACATGTATCCTCAGTTCTGTCAGTGGCTTCATTCACCAATGTTTCCAATACCTATGTAATAATAGCGTGATAGTTAAAAGTTAAATAGACTCAAGCCTTTACTCAAACCACAGAATAAAATCGGGAAGCCTGTTGTAAACATTGAATCTATACTTAATTAAGTGTAATTAGCTAAAGTTATTAATTATACACACAATAACACAGATATCGGCTAGGCTCTGGGGAAAACGTGTTACATACAGTAGGCCTAGACCGATTATGGCTTTATGCTTGTGACAATAAATAAAGTAAACAACAAGTAGCACGGCTTACCTTCGCCCTCTCCCTTTTGGCGAATGCATTTCGTCGTCTCTTTGGTGAAGAACTGCATCGGCGGACGTGTTTGAATCGACGTGGTGGCTTGTGTGTCACGACACGGGATTTGCGTTTCCTGTTTTATTTTGAAATGTTCCCTTGCCCTTGTGTCATGTCTTGTATTACTTCCTGCCCTTGTGTGTTTGCCTTTCTCTCCCAGCTGTGTCTTGTTCCCTCATTTAGTGTCTGTGTATATATCCCTGTCTGTCTAAGTGTTCTTCATTTTTGTTACTCTCATGTTCTGCTCGTGCTATCCATGTTGCCTTGTGCTTCCCTCGTGTACTCTCGTCAATCTTTGTGCTATCCTGTGTCAACCCTGGTTCGTGTTTTTTGACTTTACTTTTTGCCTTGTTTTGGTTTTGATTAGCTTTTGGAAATAAAGCTCTCTTTTGTTTAAACCTCATCTTGCTTGCTGCATTTGGGTCCTCCTTATTACAAGACGTAACAGTACGAACCAACCATAAATGGACCCAGCATTGCTTGAAGACGAGGATTTTCTTTGTCTGTATGTCGAGTTAACATATCTTATGCGGGAATGGAAGGAAGCTACCTGTAGCAAGGAGCAACAGGCCATTCTTCGACAGGCCTGCGGGGCTGAAAGGCCATGGTTGAGGAGTCTTCTGCCCGAGGAAATTACGATTTCCTCAACGTCACAGAGCCTTCCAGCCAGCTTGCCGTTCCTCCTGCTCCAGCACCTGACCCATTCCTGGGTACTCGCCTGGCCCGGGGAGGACCTCTGTGTGCGCAAAAGGCATCCAGAATTTTGGCCGTGCTAGCCACCGTTATTCCGGCTCCCAGTTCACTGTTCCAGCTGCCGGGCCCTCCACAGACTCCAGTTCCCGCTGCCGGACCACTGCAGACCCCAGCTATTCCCCAGCTGCCCCTCAAGACCCCAGCACCTGTGCTCCCTCTGTCCCTCGAAACTCCAGCCCCTGTGCTCCCTTTGCCCACCGAGACCCAGCCCCTGTGCTCCCTCTGTCCCTCGAGACCCCAGCCCCTGTGCTTCATCTATCCCTCAAGACCCCAGCACCTGTGCTCCCTCTGTCCCTCGAGACCCCAGCCCCTGTGCTCCCTCTGTCCCTCGAGACCCCAGTTCCTGTACTCCCATCGCCTCTCGGGACCCACGTGTTACCCTTGACTCCCGAGACCCATGTGTTCCCCTGGACTCCCGAGACCCCCGCGTTCCCCTTGACTCCCGAGACACCCTTGACTTCCGAGACCCTCTTGACTCCCGAGACCCCCTTGACTCCTGTGTTCCCGTTGATGTTCAAGACCCCTGTATTCCCCCTCACTCTCGAGATCCCTGTGTTCCCCCCGACTGATGAGACCCCAGTGACTCCGGCCCAGCCTCCAGAGCAGCTCCGCCGGCATTCAGCCCAGTCTCCTGAGCAGCTCCTCCGGCCCCTAGCCCGGCCCCTAGCCCGGCCTCCAGTCCGGCCCCCAGCCCGGCCTCCTGAGTGGCTCCGTCGGACGCCAGCCCGGTCTCCCGACCGATTCCGCCGGTCTACAGCCCGGCTTCCAACCCGGCCTCTCTGCCTGCCTCCAGCTCAGCCTTCCAGCCGGCCTACTGAGCCATGTTTGCCCCCTCATCTTGCTTGCTGCATTTGGGTCCTCCTTATTACAAGACGTAACATTGTGCTGGCAGGGGTCTTGGCAGTATTGTAGGAACAGCATCTGCGTTCAGTTTTCAGTTTTATCGACCCCGGTTTTCCTGGTCCAGCAAAGTCTGCTCTCATTCGACGCACTTGTCTTGTCCATAAATGCAACATTTTATCATCTTTTGGCCACAGAAAGCTGGATTTGGAGACGGCCCGACATCCCATACAACACATTGCTTGCCAATTATTCTAGGCGATCTATTGTTGTCCATTCTTTATCATAATAATTGACACCAGTCTTTGCTGGACGCTTCAACGCATACAAACACTAGCGGCTGTGTTCTACTTGTGACATCATCGCCCGAACATTACCGAAGTGGATGTTTCCGGCTCAGCGACCGATTGTTGTTAGCAGACGTCTTTTTTATGCTGTTATGATCGTGATTTATTAAGAATACATCAATAATAAAAAACAATATATGGCACATTTCACAAAATAAATGCAACCTCTATCATATACCAAGCCCAATAACACTGACAAAATCTCATTTTGTAGGCTCTTTAAGGCCCTGTCACACATATCCATATGGCAGAAATGTATGCTGGCGTATACTAAATAGTGGCAATACGTTGATATAAATTAAGGGTAAGTTGTGATCATTCGAAGGACGCAGATGATACGCCGAACACGCCATACATACTTTTCCACAGCGGTGTTGTAGCTGATGTATACATAACGAATACATAACAAATTATTATACGTATGTCAAACCTATTGATTGCGTATCACTTACTTATATAAAACGTATCAGAGCGTCTGGCCAACGGAGCTGGAAAAGTACCATTTGGTTCATGCTGATGTTGGAGAACGGCTAGAATGTACTCTTGTCGCAGCCTCTCAGCATCCTCCATACTCTCTGATGATGGGTTGATGTATTCATCAAGACGTGCTGTGAAGAAGTGAGGATGAGCTACTCACAGGGACCCTATATACTATATTCAAACCCAATAAGCTCCCAAAACGCTAGCTGAACGCTAGGTGTACTGTAGAAACACGTTTAATAAGTTACTCCGTCGTCAGGGATAAGCTTAACATAGGTTACGAATAGGTTATATACTCGTTATCAATAAGTTGGCTGTAGGGTTCACCGTCAACCGACGTAGCCTATATCTAACATACCTCTAACGTACTGTATTCACGTAGGTATTTACGTACTATATTTATGTAGGTAATGTGATATAATTAACTTCTGAATGTATTAATATGCATTTGATTTACTACAATTTGTGATAGTCAATTACTATATGTATTTGTGTATATATAATATTATGTACTGAATGTATCCATTTAAATATTAGTGTAATACATGCTAGAGGTACTCCCCTCCACAAGGGGCGACTGAAGAAATACCAAGGAAGACATCTGCGCCAAGAGTTGTGGACACACCTATGGGCCTGGCCTCAGACAACCAATGGGAAGAGATGGGGGAATATATGAAAACTGTTTGGCTTGGAGGCGGGATGATTTCTGTGGAGCAGGGGGGACAGACAGGTCCTGCAAAGCAGGATCGTGACCCAGCTGGGAATATTGTCTATGCTTGTCTTATCATAGTAATAAATGCTTAAACAAGAAGTTTATTAGATTGATTCAACATTCAAGCTCCTTCTTCAAGTTATTTCCCGACAGTAAGTATTCACGTACTGTATTTACGTAGGTAAGTATTCACGTACGCATTCCATATTCACGTATGTCTAATGTAACGTAACTTATGTGTAACGTCTGCATAACTCATGAAGCACGCGTTGGGTACGTCCGGTAATTTTGAACATGCTCAAAACATCAGCGTTCAACAACAAACCCCAGCGTAACACCGCATGCTTTTAACGAATACTACTTATGCCTTACCTTATATCAACGTACACCAGCGTATTGCCGATATTTTGTATACGCCATATTTTTGTATACGTTATGCATTCGTTGGGTATTAGTCTGATACATTTTGTGTAAGTAAGTGATACGCTATCAATAGGTTAGACATGCGTATCTATATACATTCACTTTTCCGATCCGATTCGATGAAATGTTGGACGTATTTGGACTCTGACAAATTTTCATATACGCCAGCATACGTTTCTGCCATACAGATATGTGTGACAGGGCCTTTAGGGGCTACCCAAAAGACACTGCATTGTCTTCCACATACGTAAATTGCCCATATTTATCTAATGATACTTCTCCTATTCCACCTAATACACATGTGGAACACAACCTGGAGTATGAATGCTTTGACCATAAGAAACCACAACTAAAATATAAGGGACCAGACGTAGGACAATTCCCAGGTAAATGCTCTCATACATAGACATGTACTACTGAATGCTTCAACACAAATCCTGTGCGCTTTATCACTACTTATAGTACCGAAGTGAACCTGCTGAGGAACCAGTTCCGTGCACTTCCATACCTTTATTGGTCATGTGGGTTAGGTAAACTGTACTCAGTATTACCTGTAAATTGGACAGGCCTATGTGCTAGAATTGTGCTGGCAGAATATAACTATTCTGAAAGTCTCAGAAACCTCACAGACCCGCAAAAAACGATCAACAGGAGATTTATTTTAAAATCTCACTATATATACTGTATATAGATGTATCGACACAATTGGGATTACTCGGGGGGTTGCTCCTCTGAGCAACACGACAGCCTTACAACCTGTATGTGTGAGTTTGATCATCTTTTGTATAAACTCAAGCTCCTTCTTGCAAGAATATAGATTAAAACTCTTATTTGATTTGGATCCTGAGTTTGTGAGTTTCTTTAAGAATATTTTTCTAACAGCCTGCTCCTTTGAACATTGGTTTAGTTTAGTCCTTTTTCTTTGACCCATTTTCTGAAATGTGAATAAAGACAGATGATAATCTGAGGCCCAGAGTTGTTACACCAATTCAGTTCAGAGGGGGCCCAAGATGCCATCAATGATGGAGTTTAGAGTGTACACTAAAGTAGTCCACATAACCCTGACATGACCTGATAGTAGATAATAAAATCCCTAGATGACATTCAGTAAACGTTTTTTAAAGAGCCTACGAAATGATATTTTGTCAGTGTTATTGGGCTTGGTATATGATAGAGGTTGCATTTCTATTGTGAAATGTTCCATGTATATTTTTTTATTATTGATATGGTATTCTTAATAAATCATGATTATAACCGCATAAAAATGACTTCCGCTAACAACAATCGGTCACTGCGCCGGGAACATCCACTTCGGGAATGTTCGGGTGATGACATCACAAGTAGAACACAGCCACCAGTGTTTGTATGCGTTGAAGCGTCCAGCAAAGACTGATGTCAATTATTATGATAAAGAATGGACAACGATAGATCGCCAAGAATAATTGGCATGCGATGTGTTGTATGGGGATGTGGGGCCGTCTCCAAATCTAGCTTTCTGTGGCCAAAAGTTGATAAAATGTTGCGTTATGGACTAGACAAGTGAGTCGAATGAGGGCAGACTTTGCTGGAGCAGGAAAACCGGGGTCGATGAAACAGACTATTTGTGGGCAGCACTTTGAAGCATCACCACATGCATGTACATAATTCATATATTCAATTCAATTGTTTGATTTGATATCATTGCTCTCACAACCACATCTTTTATTATGAATGTTATTAGATACTTTCTTTACGCAGACATGTATAAACGTGCAATACAATTTCAAGCTGGTTTGAAAGATTCATTAGTAAAGAGCCTACGAAATGATATTTCGTCAGTGTTATCGGCCTTGGTATATGATAGAGGTTGCATTTCCTTTGTGAAATTTCCACTCAGCAGTCGGCGGGAAAAACCAAACAAGAGGGATGTTGTTGTGCTGTATAGAAGCAGATTCAATCACTGAACTGACATTGTGTTTTGTTATTGACTCAAATAAAGTGCTGGATACTTGAACAACGTGTAGTTGTCAGATGGAAACGTAGCACAGATCTTTTGAATGGCACATGATGGCAGTCTGTGGTTCTTACCAAGTATTCCCCAGCAAAATCTCACCAGCTGGCGGTATGCCACATAGCAATACATTCTGTAAAATACAAGATAATAAATGTCAATGGTAATCACTTCAACCTTATTTGCTTATTTATCTATTTAATTCTGTGACTGTGCCAGAGTGACCATTCGACTTCCCATAAATACATTTTAAATACAGTTTCTGAGCTCTACACATTAGTGAACACAAGTAACTTACTCATTACATGGCTGATCACCTGCATGTTGTCTGTCCCTCTTCGAATACCTTTGGTAGGCTGTCTGCAATACCCAAACATCCAGACAATTTGATTGTGATCTATTTACGATCAAGGATAATGTTCCATTTTATTATTATGTATGTACTATAATACTAGACTACTATTATAGTCAAATGTATATATACCAGTCTGTGTTCTGTTGCCGCACAGGATCTCCGCCAAATCCAGGATCACCGTCACCATCATCCGCGTGTTTGCTCCCGTCTGTGTCTCCATCTTGAATACTGTGGCTCGAGCTGGTCTGTTTATAAACTCCTCTTCTTGAAAGTGCAACGAGTCTATTGACGACTCACTGTCACTCGATTCTGTCGAAATATCCGAGCCAGAGTCCGACATCACCATGTCTGCCGTGCTGTCTGTGTATTCAACTGGTGGACTGTGTTCTACTTGTGACGTCAGAAGATGGCGTTTAAATTAAATGGCCTTTAAATTCCATTCAGAAATGTTCAATACCAAAGTTTGGTGGCTACAGAATGGTTGGGCACCTACTATTTTGTTAAGGTTAGGGTGAGTGCACTAGCACTGAACATGTAAATGTTAATTGCGAGCTGCTGAAATGTCCAATTTGAACACAATTCATAGACACATGGTCTACTATCTCTTATTGAAGCCTGGACAATATATTGCAAAAATATATGTTTTTGCATTTTTTCCATGACAATTTCTCTTGATGGAAGTGAGCTCTGAGGCGAAGGTATGATGTTCAGTGTCTATGTGGGCATGGTGTACTTTCCTCTCCTGCACATTCAAACAGACTGAATGCATTTCAAAAGCAGCAAACATTAGATTTACGATGCAGCCTCATTCAAAAGTAAATAGAAAGAAGTGGAAAAAGAGAGATATTCACTGAGTGCTCTAATCTGCCCTGCCTCTCTCCAGTAGGGCTGAATGATTAATCAAATTTAAACCGACAGAAACACCTGGCCCTGTGTCCCTTTGCTCCTTGTGACATATGCAAAGTAAAAGCTTTACAAGCTTTAATGCCAGAAGTACTATTGTGTGAACATAACCGGTTTGAGAGAAATGGCAGAGTGTACAGGTCCAGGTGATTGTGGATTTTTCTAAAAGACAAGTGCGCTTGCACATAACGAAGCTTTGTGTGTAAATGCACTTTATTTAAGTCACAGTGGCGAGGGAGAAAGACAGATAGACTGATAGCAGCCGATGATGGAGAGGTAAACGGTGCATGCACTATACTGCTCTACTACTTTATCTGAACATGTTGTGTGTTTGAGTGAAATTAATGTTCCAATAAACTGATGTTAATTTACAGAGGTGAAGATTAAGAAAATTCAAAAGAGCAAGTGGACCTTGAGAGAGTGTGTATTTCACGTATTATTATGTGAAGACATCAGCATTCCTTGATGATAAACAAAACTCCTGTGAATACCAGGACTTATGAAGTCAGGAAAATTTTAATAACGGCCAGCAAACTTCTAGGGATTACGCTATCAAGTTTAGAATGCATCTACAGACAGAACGATAAAAGAGGCAACAAATATTGTGATATATATATATGTATATACATACATATATGCATATACATACATACATATAAAAAAAATATATATATATATATATATATACAGTATATATATATATATATATATATATATATATATATATATATATATATATATACACAGTATATAAATACACGCAGAAATATGTCAAAGTGTGACTTCTGTTTGTGATAAAATGCCCTGTGATGGTGATGCTAACCAATTTCACCAAAGGGACAAATAAAGTATCCATCTATCTTTTTACACTTAAACATTGTGAAAGAGATGTATCTTGTGTTAATCCAGAGTTTCTTTCTCATCTTTTTCTGAAGGCTCTAAAGGGCTTTGAATGTGCAGATGTCACTTTGCTCAATTGACAAAATTTGTTTTTCTAACTCCCATAAGTTTGAATGACATATAATGTAATTGGAAAAGCTTCTAAAACCTTAAATCATATTAAGGATATTCTGATACTACGTTTTCTCTGCGGCATAATACTGCCAACCACTGATAACTCATCCATGTTCTCTTGTTGTGGCATTGGACTGCTGGATAGCACAGCCAGGGCAGAGACTGATTGAGCAGATGTCACAAAGACTAAGTCTACTGATCTCCTGGGGAAAGAGAACATGCCTCCGTGGATTTATACTTTACTGAAAGTTATGCTTCAGTGGATTCACAGTCTCAGTGTCTTGTTGCCTTTTACCTCTGGGGAAATATAATGCCTGCCAGAAGTGGGACTAAAAGACTGTGAGACTGTTGTCTAATTATTTCCCCCAAATGCAGTCTCTCCATGTGTCAGCTAATTCTACAAATAAATCTAACTTTGAAATGCTGAAGTGAAAATCAATAGGGTAGCAAAAAGAGTGTCCAGTCAATACTTCAGTATTTAGACAATGATACCTCTTTGCTGCGCTGACTATGTCCTCCAGCACATTGAATACAACATGAAACACTGATCCATTCTTCAGCAGGACATAGAAACCACTTGTTCCATTCACTAATGACATTAAAAATTATAATGTCTTAATCTGGAGGAACTTTACAGCAATCAAATATATACATGAAAATAATTTAACCTGGGGGTGGGAGAATGTATCCAAAGATACCTACAAACGACATACCCAAAGTAAATTAAAAGCTGCTCTTCAACCATTTGCAACAGATGCATGATTTTGGTCTCAATTAAAAGATAAAAAGATAATCTCTTATTGTTCTTGCAAAACATTGAATAATCACTCCAAGTGCTTCTGGCAGTAATAGTGGTCTGAATATAAGTAAGTGAAGTATAAACAAAATAAATTGGAATATTTGTGTTTATTTTGTATTTTGTAATTAATAAATGCAATTATGAAAAGATAATAACATTTGTAAAAATAAAACCATGGTTGACACATGTCTAAAGCTTCAGCAGTTCTTTGGATACCCGAGTCAACGGGAGACTGGGCTGCTGCTGGTCTGTAAACAAAAGAAGAGGGCTGGCACCTCCTTATCAAGTTGACACTTATTGGCTCTTGATGGCTGTAGATAACGCATGGAAGATCCGATTGGCTCAAATGAAGTGTCAATCGAAAGGTCAGAGTTTGGCATCCCATTAGCAAATATCAAAATAGCGCTAATAGCTTGATACATGCCGTGTTTACCGAGTATCATCGCGAAAATAAACACATCGATCAGCTGATTTCAAAGATTGCAACAGCTGTTTATGGGCTTTTATCAATGTGGCAATGATCAAGATGGATATATTTTTACTGGAAATGATCTATAGGACCTCTGCAATGACACAGGAAGTGTTTATTTATTATTACTAGGGCTGTCGAATTAACGCGTTCATTTCGATTAATTAATCACAGAAAAAATAATGCAACAAAAAAATGTACGACAATTAATCGCGCTCTTAGATGCCCCCCACTCTGTTGACTCTTTATGTCATCAACGCAGCGCGGCCACAGCAGCCTCGTCAACAGATGGATGAGAAAATGTTACTTGGAAAGTTTACATTTAAAAAACGCCCGGATGAAACTGTAGATAGGAGCACCATTCTGTGCAATTCCTGCTGAAAAGAATTTTCGTATCATCACAGTACTAGCGTGACGTAATTATCATCTCAGAGCAAAGCACTTAGCAGCTAACCCGGAGCTAGCTAGCACCAAGGTGAGCGACCAGCCTCGTCAAAGCACTCTCGATGAGGCATTCAGAAACAAATCAAATCAAATTTATTTATATATTTTATATTATACATTTGTCTCAGTATGCTTTAAAGACTGTACAGGATACAACACCCTCTGTCCTTAGACCCTCGCATCGCACAAGGAAAAACTTCCTAAAAGAAACCCCAAAATTAAAGGGGGAAAAATGGAAGAAACCTCAGGGAGAGCAACTGAGGAGGGATCCCTCTCCCAGGACGGACAGACGTGCAATAGATGTCTTGTGTACAGAATAAACAACATAGTACAAATACAACATTTGACAGAAATTAAGTTGTGTTGAAAAAAGAGAAAGTATGGATGAATCCAGAAAAATGTCAAAAAGGCTTCCCGGTGTCCAGCAGGACGAGGGCAGCAGGCGCAGCCATGATTCCTGATCCTGACGTAAACTTTATCAGTGGCAACCTGCCACATGAGACACAGAAACTCCGGGGATGATGCCCCGGATGCTGTGTTAGTAACATACATTTACATAAATGCATATAGATAGAGAGGGAGAGGAGGGGAGAGGGAGGGGAGGAGAGAGGAAGAGAAGGAGGAGAGCAGGGAGGTGTCCCCCGGCAGTCTAAGCCTATAGCAGCATAACTAGGGACTGATCCAAGGCAAACCTGAGCCAGCCCTAACTATAAGCTTTATCAAAAAGGAAAGTCTTTAGCCTGCTCTTAAATGTGGAGAGGGTGTCTGCCTCCCGAACACAAACTGGACTCTCGGAACTACAAGTAACCCTGCAGTCTGGGAGCGCAATGCTCTAGTTGGTTTATAAGGTACTATGAGATCTTTAAGATATGCTAGAGCCTGACCATTAATTGCTTTGTAAGTCAGGAGAAGGATTTTGAATTCTACTCTGTATTTTACCGGGAGCCAGTGCAGAGCAGCTAATACTTGTCAATACACGTGCCGCTGCATTTTGGATCAACTGAAGAGTCTTAAGCGATTTCTTGGGACAACCTGATAACAATGAGTTGCAGTAATCCAGCCTTGAAATGCATGGACTAGTTTTTCTGCATCATTTTGAGACAGGATGTGTCTTATTTGTGCAATGTTACGTAGATGAAAGAAGGCAGTCCTTGAGATTTGTTTTATGTGGGAGTTAAAAGATTCCTTACGCAGAATTAGTAAATCTACCTCTGACAGATTAACCAACTCAATCACGAGATGTATTGCAATGGACTGCAGGACAATTTCGGTGGTAGAGGACAGGCGGTTAACGGAGGCAACGGTGTCTGTAGAGCCAGACACCGGACCTCCATACTGATAATACTGTATATTAGCTGCCCATTGCTCCTAATACTAGGATGGGTTAAGTCTAAATGTTACTGTGTGTGCTGTGCTGTGTACATGTCCATTAAAAGAGGATTCAAATCCTCGATTTCCATTCCATGTTCTATTTGTTTATTGTAGATGGCATGTTGTTATCATCTTAGGAACTGAACTGACAGGTAACTGGACAAGTTAGACACAAACTAGACAGAAACAAAACATAGACCTTCTTCAGTTCAACGTTACATTTCATAGACTAGCTTCTCCACAGTGGACACAGTCTGGCCATAGATGTTACTGTTGTGTCTCTCTGTCATGCCAACAGTTCTGTTATCAATTTCAAGTTCCAACGTTTGGTGAAGCGTCAATGGGCCAGTGAAGAACTGGGCCATGGGCTGCTTTGATGCTTCAATGTTTTCTATCACTGCTTCCAGAGGCTAAAGAGCACGCCGCTGCTCCTAACACTGAATATTGATTTGATTAGATAACTGTCTTCCACTGAGAAGTGTCAGCAAAGGGTACTGAGTCCAGGCTGGCTTCTTTACAACAACAACTAGTATTGCCACTGAGGAATAAGTTCAAATAATTTGAACTGAGATTTCAAGTCTCACTTTTTGTGTAAGGGAATATGAAAACAATAAGCATTTAACCTTGAACTGATAACTGAGAGTCAGTGTGGCTCAGAGACAACTCTGTCAACTTCCATGGTTGGCAGCTCACTGGAGAATATCATATTTTATAGAATACAGTACAAGTGCTCAGAACTGCCTGTTGGGTTGTTGAAATTAAGTCATGGATAATACCGAAAAGGTGTCCATTATATAAATTAAATTTACAGGGAGGAGAAATAAATGCTTGTCATGCTTGGCTTTGTGTGGTACTCATGACTGGATGTAAACGGGAGGGCTCTGCACTACCGGGTGTGCAACTCGATAGTCCGCATGTAGAGACGCAACGGCGGCGCGGTTTTACTCCGACACAACCAGCCAGGACAGACAAAAAAACATTTCTAGCAGCTGTATGTTTAATCCAGGAAAATGTCAAAAAGGCTTCCCGGTATCCAGCAGGACCAGGGCACCAGGGCAGCAGGCGCAGCAGGCGCAGAAGGCGCAGCCACGATTCCTGATTTCTGATGTCATTTGATAAATGAAATGTGGACGCTTTATTCATTTATTTTTCATGGCATCCTTTCACTGCATCCCAAAATAAATGAGTTTGAGCGGACCCCTCTTAGAAACGCGTAACCACCAACTCTGAAGATGATAATAATTTATCTGTAACTGTGAGCGGCTGTTAGCGCTGATCTTTGTGAATTGGACTCTTTTTACAATGAGGCTCGTTTGCATAGAAAGAGGCCAATTTTGCTGAAATTGTCTGCATATTACCTCATTTAATTACGTGCAAATAGCGCTGGAGTCGTTATTGGCTCGGCAGGGCAGTTAGAGATGCATTTCACCCTTTGAGGATTACACGCTTTCACTTTTTGTCATATTTTTGCAGGTTTCGCGGCCACAAAAGCAGTGCAGACCTTATGTGAATTCGCCCTTCAGTGTACCAGCTGCCGAATCTTTTTCATCTTCAATTTGATTTCATTCTCCAGATGTCAACTCTTTGTGCCGTTCACCCACATCTCACTCATCACATTTGTCATATTTTCCAAATAAGTTAAAACAAAATGCTGAAGTCACTCATAGTTGTAATTAGTAGTTAATGTTTTGCAATGTTTACTCATTTTAAAAACAGGCTGATGTTATGTAGCCAGCGCATTGATTTAAAACAATGAACAGACTTATCAGGTGTCCTTTATCAGGAATCAATAGACACCCTGCAGCCAATCATTATCGAGCATTCCCCCAGACCATGGTGTAAAATGATATCACAAACTGTTTCAGTGACAACCAACACCGATACAACTGACAGTGCTGAAATTCACAAAAATGTACAGCTGAAGAAAATATGAAGGGTGCTGTCAGTGCAGGAAATTAAATACAATTTAAATATCTTTACTTTGGTCATTACAAGAGATATGTAGATTTTGTAGCAAAAAATAATTAAAATGTCAGTTGGACTTTAAATAGTTGTTGTTGTAAAGGAAAATGTGCATTGCATAAATGACCCGCATCACTCAAGAGTAATGGAACAATATACAATACTAATATTGAATAAGGAAATAACTATGAAGTGTAAGGACAGTATTAACATCAGGTCCTGCTATAGGAATTCAATGAAAAGTATTCCTGTTATGAAGAAAACAATTATCACGCAACCACAGCACCTGCTGCGTGCAAGCGTCTGGAGATGGGACAACGCAGTGTGCACGGGAGAAACAGCACAAGACATTGCAATTATGTGCAATACAGCTCCAGCTGAGAGGCAGCGAGGAGGCATGATGCTCTGCTTGATGAGCACTTGGGGAACATCTGTGCTCCGCTGCAGCAAATGTGCCCTGCCAGGTAAAAATAGCCAGTGTGTGTAAAAGAGAGTGGAAGCAGAGCAGAGAAAGGCTGAGTACAAAGGGTGGAGCTGACTGGACGGCCTGTGATGCTGCTGAAGCTGTCAGGTCCGAGAGGGCGTCCATAAAGCAGTGAAGGCAAGATGGCAGCAGAGCCAAGGGAGGTCGAACCCTTCTTATTGTTTCCATAGGTTAGCTATTTACACCAGCAGGTGGAGGCATCCTGTCTGCTGACTCATCTTTACTCTGCTCTTAAATCTACTGAAATAATGGTGGTCATATACTTTTCAGTTTCTCTGGAGTTCTCTGCAAAGGCAAGATTCTGAGAAAAAGTTCAAATTTGCGGCCTTGACCCATACACGCTAAAGCCGTCGGATTATATTGAGGATTTAGAGTCATTACCGCTGATTGAATATCCGGATATTGTGAACTACCTTGTGCTACAAACATT
The DNA here is from genome assembly GCF_900634415.1 of Cottoperca gobio. Taxonomy (NCBI): domain Eukaryota; kingdom Metazoa; phylum Chordata; class Actinopteri; order Perciformes; family Bovichtidae; genus Cottoperca; species Cottoperca gobio. The sequence continues at coordinate 1,883,949 of NC_041356.1, read as the reverse complement.
GTGGGCAACCAACGCACAAATGAAGGCATACAAGAGTTTAGATGCTTAGAATTTCTTTGTTTCTGGCTGGGTTGGTAGTCTTCTTACCAAACCAGTGAAAGATGACAGGGTGCTCGTCCATGCCCTTGTAAATCACTCTCAAAGAGCTCGAGATACACCGCTCAAGCCGTGGTTTGTGAGTGAGAAGAGCGGCAATGTTATCCTCGCACATTGTGATTGTATGGCTGGATTAAGCAAAGCATGTTCTCACATTGGTGCTTTGCTTTTCGCAAGTGAAGTAGGCTCAAGAATAAGCAAAACAAAAATATGCACAGAAGAAAAGAGCAAATGGCTGCCATCACATGTAAAGAAAGTGCCTTATTTACCAGTCAGCGATATGGAGAAGTAAGGTCTTACAGTATTCGGGTATATCATAAGCACAAATGTTTAACGTAAACATTGAAAACATAGCTTTAGCATGAGCTCTTACCAGATATAAAGTGGACGCCACACACATAGGTGCTTTTTCTTCTGTTAAATCCTTACGATTTATGTTGCTAAACCACAGTTTACGGCGTTCGGTAGACAGTAATTTATCCCTCTTTTGTGGATCGTTGTTTTTGATGATTTTAGGAAATCTAAAGAACCGTTTCTCTTGGGTCACGAGTAGCGTTATTACCACAATTATACACTGCGCACAAGATTGGCATTTTCTTTCAATCTTAGACGTTTAAATACAAAGAAAATTACGAAGCGTTGCAGCAACTCACACGTGAACGGCCGCAGTCTTGGTCGTGTATTCCAACCAACATGGCTGACTTCCGGGTTGGGAAATAAGCGTGACGTCACATGCATATGATCTATTCCAAGGAAAGCAGTTCAACCTCAAGCTACTGCACTTAACTTTCTGACTTTTAGTTTGGCTTCCAAATAGTTTATAAAATTTGGATATAAAAGTTGTTGGCACATCAAAAACTTTATCAAGAACATTTCCATACTCAAATGACACCACCAAGTGGTTTCTGGGGTGAACTACTTCCATTTCCTCTTGCATTTTTGTGAAATTTGTAATAGATTGCAATTGTCTTTGTTATGTTGGTTGACATGACCCATAACACTAAATGTCTGGCATATATTTTTGTTTCAAACATCTGTATCAACCTAAAACATGTTTGCTTGCCTGGTGTTTGTTTGAGGTGCTCTTTGGATCCAAACATCACAAGACAACTCCAAAGCACTCTCTTTAAAAAAAATGTAAATGCTTTTATTGTAATGGCATATAAGTCATGTTACACCTCAAAACAAACATCAAGCCTTCGTCAGGGACAGAAAACTCCCTGACGAAGGCGCTGGAGTTTTCTTATGATTTCTGAGCCTGTATCAGCCTGTTCCAACTCTTGAAGTTACAAACTAAATGGCCAAAAAAATGCGGACACTCTAACACTCCAGCCATATGATGTACATATAATTCCGAAACATTGAGCATTGAAGTGCTGCTATAGCATTGCACCAGATGTTGAACCTGACTGCAGGGAGCGTCAGTGAGGTCTAACACTGAGCTCAGCTGACGGGCTTCAGTTGGTGTTCCACTTCCCTTTGAAGAACACTATGATCTAAAATATCCTTGTATGCTGGAAGATTAAGATTCACTTCATTAAAACTAGACCCAGGTCGAAAGTGTAGGACGCTTCCAGAGAACAGGCAGTGAATGGAGATCAAGTTTGAGGATGACGGGATGTTAAAAGAGCTTTCAAGCACATATGAGCACTGCTTCAACACTGTTGACATTGCAATACAAAAACACTCATTGGCTGTGAAAGATTGGGAAAACTTTCCAGCCCTCCAGCAATTTGTCATCGCTCGAGCAGCATGTCCTCTGATGATGGCAAATAAATAATCAGGCTTCCAGCCTGAGAGAAACTGTGAATACCCTCACATTAGCAGATTCTCTATTAGTGAGAGAGATTTCAGTTTGTATACAGCTTTGTGTTGATTTTTTGAAGTGCCATTTAGAGTTTTGAATAAAAGGTAAAAGTTGATTTCTATATTAAACCAGCACTCTGCATAGAAACAACAACACAGCCAGCACAGATCACGTGACTGCAGCTATAGAAGACATTATGCAGCTGTTTCCACACACTCAATATTACTAAACATTGTGAATAGACACAAGAACAATTTCTTTCCACATGCCATCACTCGTCATATATCTTACACTTATCTACAAATGATGTATTGTGTAGCTGAGAGACACACACTGTTTTTGAACATGTGCATATCATCATTATCGTCAAATGTAAATCCAAGCATACTGCACTGTATATAGGCTACTGTATATTAGGGCTGCACGATTAAAAATGATAACCAGGATTATTCTGGTCAAATTGAGATCACTATTATACATTGATTTTTATTGCACTTTCACATTTAAATAAACAGAGAACTGCTTTCACTTCCATGTTGTGCTACACACCTGCTAATGTACTAATCCTTTCATCAAAATAAGACGTAACACAAGTGTCTTCTTCACCTGATACAGTGGAGCTTTGTGTTGCCCGTCTGTCTCTGTTGTATATCACTCTTCTACAACATTCGGGAACGTTTTCTATGAGCGGACGCATTTTAAACGTCAAAGTTGATCATGTTCATTTAATTGTGGGAAGCTAAAATCTTGATCCTGATTAATATTCCATTAGTTGAGCAGCACTACTGTAAGGCCCTGTCACACATATCCCTATGACAGAAACGTATGCTGCCGCATACGAAATATCGGCAATAGGTTGATATAAATTAGGGGTAAATTGTAATCGTTTGAAGGACGCATACGATACGGCAAACACGCCAGACATACACAGTTCCGTATGGCAGAAACATATGCCGCCATATATGAAAATTAGCTCAAAATGTGTCAGAGTCCAAATACGTCCAACTTTTCCACAGCGGTGTTGTAGCTGACGTTTACATAACGAATACATAACGAATTATTATACGTATGTCAAACATTGATAGCTTATCACTTACATATTTAAAACGTATCAGAGCGTCTGGCCAACGGAGCTGGAAAAGTGCCATCATGGTTCACGTCATGCTGATGCTGGAGAACGGCTAAAATGCTGAATGCTAGCTGTACTGTAGAAACACGTTTAATAAATTACTCCGTCGTCAGGCATAATCTTAACATAGGGTAGGAAAAGGGTATCCAATCGTTATCAATAAATTGGCTGTAGGGTTCACCGTCAGCCGACGTAGCCTATATCTAACGTTCCTCTAACGTAGTCACGTAGGTATTCACGTAGGTATTTACGTACTATATGTAGGTAAGCTATCAATAGGTTAGACATGCGTATCTGTATATGTTCACTTTTCCGATGCGATTCAATGAAAAGTTGGTCGTACTTGGACTCTGACAAATCTTCGTATGCACCGGCATACGTTTCTGTCATGCGGATATGTGTGACAGGGCCTGTAGATAAACATGTATGCCTACTCTGTACATAACCACCCACAAATAATCATAAATGAATAAATCATTCAATATGTATTTCTTTGCACCATTGTATTTTTGTTTACAACTCACAGAAACCGCACAGTATACAGTATATATACTTATATATAGACTTTGTATGTTGTTATCCATTGTTGCTTTTTATATAAGATTATATGTGCATCTTTGTTTTCACCTGCTTGTATGTACGTAGTAGTTAATAAGTGTTGTTATGGCTGCATCAAGCAGTCAAATGGAAACATTCTAGAGATATTGTGTAGCAATATATTAGCATCTCCCCAATTTCAGCCAGACATATGTGGTGTATCTAAACTTTGGGATCTTCACTTGAACTTACGATGACTTGCAGTTAGAGGATGTAGTGAGTATATCTCTATCTGGAATGTTAGCTAAAATGGCTGCGGAATCAGGCTCAAACCCAGGAGAGACAACTGCTCTCAAAGGCATAAGCAAGCCCGTCCCTGCTGCGCCTGCGTGTCCCCTTTTAAAGAGGATCCGTTTACTTTGACCTGAAGAAGCAAATGCTTTCTACGACCAGTGGAGAGCCTGTTCAAGAAGTCATGGCATCAAAATGAAACTTGGTCACATGAGCAAGCACACAGGAGCGTGCACATTCACTGATCATTTCCTGATATGCAGATTTGTATTATATATAAATATAAAAAACACGTTATCTCCAATATCCCTACTCAAACCTCTTATTATTTCATATTTGGAGGAGATCTACATTGCTTAATCAACTCCAGTCTGGACAAATCAAAACCTACTTTAAAACTTTTATGGATGAGGTTGGATGCATTGATCCCTGGAGGTTCCAGAACGAGGTTGTGCATGGGTAAATAGGGAAGGTTATTATGTTAAATATGCATCAGTTCTCTAGTCTATCTCACTCTGTGCCTGCTATATTCACTGTACTCCAAAATCACTCCAAAAGACTCCAGTTACAGAGCTACATACAACGGTTGTTCCCTATAATGTAATATCATTATAACACAGTGATAATAATAAAATAAAATAAAATAATAACAATAATAATAAAAGGCATAATAATAATAATAATAATAATAATAATAATAATAATAATAATAATAATAATAATAATAATAATAATAATAATAGCAGCACATCATGTTCAAACCAGTCGAGACAACCCGAGCAAATGATCGATGTTCCCGGCGGCTTTTAATGATGTCAAATACAGAGTAAAAACCAGAGAAGCAGATTAATTCCAGACAAGCCTCCAAACATGTTTTCATCCTCAGTCTTTCACAGTACAGTGATCTCACACAGAGCTACTTAACTGTTTTACAGCAGTCCTCCCTGTTGTAAAACGCCGTTAAAACATAGTATAGTCTGTTTCCATTAATGATGGAGCTCTGCTGCTCCTGTAGCCGTCCACAAATTCATCCATTCACATTCCCACAAGAGTTGAACACCGGCTTACCTTCGACAGCCCATACCGTTGGCAGTATCCATAGAAAATACAAGATATCCATAATCATAGTCAATCCAGGCACTGGACGGTAAAAAGCGAATGCGTTCATCGCGCAGCCGTCCAGTAGCGGGCCATTGACTGTGGATTCATTCAGAGCTACAGAGCCTCATCCTCCTCATCCTCAGCAGCAGCAGCAGAGGGTTAATGGCTGAGGAGCGCCTGCCCAGGCCAGTTTGGGCGAAACCAAAAGAAAGGGGGCGGGAAAACGGCAAACACTGGTATCCCGCTGCACGCACGACTGCAGCGTTTATCTGGTGTGGGAAATAAAAGAGCTGCTATTAATGAACTATTTGTTTAGGACGAGTTGCAAGTGAATCAACTAATCAGATCAGTTGTATGATAATTGTTTCCTGCTTTAAAGTAATTAAAGCCTACTTGTACTCACCTATTTCAAAAGGGACTTATATTTTACTCGAGCATTTCACTTTGAACTCCACTTCGACATCAGTCAAATGTTTCGTACACATTGTATTGTATTGTATTGTACATTATATTTGACATCATTAGATTGTTAATACTGATGCATCAGTATTAACAATCTAATGATGTCAAATATAAGAATATTGCTGCCAAGGACAGTTTGTTTTTCAACAATCAGTATTTTTGCTTTTTAAACTTTTAGAACATGTAACTGATAATACTGAACATTTACCAGGACCAGTGTGTAGGATTTAGGGGATCTATTAGCATAAATGGAAAACTCTGGCTCGAGATAGTGCCTTTTGCCTTCCGCATTGTAAAATGCAAGTACATTTGTTTATTCCTTCCTCTTTTTTCTATTGATTTATTTATAACAGTTTTCCCTTTGATCCATTCTTACTTTCTTTGTCTTTTCATTTATATCGATCTCAAGTCTATTGGCAGATTCAACCGTGTGTGCTTACTTCAGCAACTGGTGTCTCCTGTACAACTACTTTTACCACTTACATGGCATCTGACATTTTAAGACCATTTATCTGTCTCTATTCAGCAGCATTCATATCTTTCTTTTTTTCAGCACTTAAACTGCTTTCATGGCTTACACATCAACTAACATTTGAACTGAAATCTGTCTGACATTTTTCAGTGGTAACACACAACTGATATTTCCTCTACATTTGTCTCTTTCTCTTTAACTTCCAGCTGAAAAGAGACTTAAAGAGGAATTTTATTTATTTATTTGAAATATTGCACAATAGAAAAGCTTAAGAAATATAAGAGAAGTTTTTGGTGATTAGACCCCATCGTGATGTCATTACTTTAAAGATGCAACGTGTATTACTGAGCCACCTGCTCCAAAGAAATAGGGGGAAGCGTTGCACCCCTACTGCTGGTCCATACTATCTAAATTTACAGTCATCAGTTAATTTAAAAAAAAAAGCCTGTTATGTTACCCTATGTTTGTATTTTATATTGTAGTTGTATTAGTTTGCTACAGCTAGCGGCTCGGATTCAACCAGAAAATTCCAGCTCAGCACCGGGAGTCCCAGCAGGGTGGCATATTGGAAGCTCCGTCCATCCTTGCTGTACGCTCTTATGCTGACAGCGATGAAGACGAGGCGAGGGTAAGAGTCGTTTTCTCTGCCACTTTGAATTTAATCCTATAAACACACTATCGAACGCACACAGACCATGGATGTATTATTTACAAGCCCTCGGGGCAGCTGTACTTCTTGTCCCTCTATACTGAGGTCAGACTGGAGCTACAGTGACTCACTATCGCCTCTAGAGGAACAAGTGGACTGGACGGGTCCGCGCTAGTCAGTTACCATGCTAACTTCAGTAGATATCTCTGCAACACAATACATAGACTGTTACCTCTCTACAGTCTGTTGATAATGTTAGTTAATTTTCTGTATAATTTAAACTAAAATGCTGATCATATCTTACACATTGCACCTTTAATATTAGGAGGCAGTGGTGGCATGACTCTTCTCTTCTCCGGAGTTGCCCAAGGTGTGAGGCGTCGGGCCGGGGTGGGGATACTCACTAGCCCCCGGCTGAGCGCCGCTACGTTGGAGTTTATCCCGGTGGACGAGAGGGTCGCCTCCCTGCGCCTTCGGGTTATGGGGGGGGAAACTGTGACTGTTGTTTGTGCCTATGCCCCAAACCGCAGTTCTGAGTATTCGGCCTTCTTGGAGACCCTGAATGGAGCCCTGCAGGGGACTCCAGTAGGGGACTCCGTAGTCTTGCTGGGAGACTTCAACGCACACGTGGGAAACGATGGAGACACCTGGAGAGGCGTGATTGGGAGGAAGGGCCTCCATGATCTAAACCCGAACGGTCGTTTGTTGTTGGACTTCTGTGCTAGTCATGGAATGGCCATAACAAACACCATGTTCGAACATAAGGATGCTCATAAGTGCACGTGGTACCAGAGCACCCTAGGCCAAAGGTCAATGATCGATTTCGTAATCGTATCATCTGATCTGAGGCCGCATGTTTTGGACACTCGGGTTAAGAGAGGGGCGGAGCTGTCGACTGATCACCATCTGGTGGTGAGTTGGATCAAGGGGTGGGGGAAGACTCTGGACAGACCTGGTAAACCCAAACGGGTAGTGCGGGTGAACTGGGAACGTCTGGAGGAAGCCCCTGTCCTGGGGATCTTTAACTCACACCTCCGGCGGAGCTTTTCAGCCATCCCTGTGGAGGTTGGGGGCATTGAACCTGAGTGGGCGATGTTCAAAACCTCTATTGCTGAAGCTGCGGTGATGAGCTGTGGTCTCAAGGTCTTAGGTGCCTCAAGGGGCGGTAACCCTCGAACACCGTGGTGGACCCCGGTGGTCAGGGAAGCCGTCCGACTGAAGAAGGAGTCCTTCCGGGTTATGTTATCCGGGAGGACTCCGGAAACAGTTGTAGGGTATCGAAGGACTAGAAGGGCGGCAGCTTCTGCCGTGTCAGAAGCTGTGGGAGAAGTTCGGAGAAGCTATGGAGAAGGACTTTCGGTCGGCACCAAGGTGCTTCTGGAAAACCATCCGGCACCTCAGGAGGGGGAAGCGAGGAACCATCCAAGCTGTGTACAGCAAGGGTGGGACCCTGCTGACTTCAACTGAGAAGGTTATCGGCCGGTGGAAGGAGCACTTTGAGGAACTCCTGAATCCGACTAACACGCCCTCTATGGTTGAGGCAGAGCTGGAAGCTGATGGGGGATGATCGTCAATTTCCCTGATGGAAGTCACTGAGGTAGTCAAACAACTCCACAGTGGCAAAGCCGCAGGGGTTCATGAGATCCGTCCAGAAATGCTGAAGGCTTTGGGTGTTGAGGGGCTGTCTTGGTTGACACGCCTCGTCAACATTGCGTGGAAGTCTGGGACAGTGCCTAGGGGTTGGCAGACCGGGGTGGTGATTCCCCTATTTAAAAAGGGGGACCAGAGAGTGTGTGCCAACTACAGGGGTATCACACTTCTCAGCCTCCCTGGTAAAGTCTACTCCAAGGTACTGGAAAGGAGGGTTCGGCCGGTAGTCGAACCTCTGATTGAAGAGGAACAATGCAGATTCCGTCCTGGTCGTGGAACAACAGACCAACTCTTTACTCTTGCAAGGATCCTGGAGGGGGCCTGGGAGTACGCCCATCCGGTCTACATGTGTTTTGTGGATCTGGAGAAGGCGTATGACCGGGTGATACTGTGGGAGGTGCTGCGGGAGTATGGGGTGAGGGGGTCACTTTTGAGGGCCATCCAATCCCTGTACTGCCCAAAGCGAGAGTTGTGTCCGGATACTCGGCAGTAAGTCGGACTCGTTTCCTGTGAATGTTGGCCTCCGCCAGGGCTGCGCTTTATCACCAATCCTGTTCGTGATTTTCATGGATAGGATATCGAGGCGTAGTCGTGGAGGAGAGGGGTTGCAGTTCGGTGACCTGAAGATCTCATCGCTGCTCTTTGCAGATGATGTGGTCCTTATGGCATCATCGGTCTGTGACCTTCAACAGTCACTGGATCGGTTCGCAGCCGAGTGTGCAGCGGTTGGGATGAGGATCAGCACCTCCAAATCTGAGGCCATGGCTCTCAGCAGGAAACCGGTGGATTGCCTACTCCGGGTAGGGAATGATCCATTACCCTAAGTGAAGGAGTTCAAGTACCTCGGGGTCTTGTTCGCGAGTGAGGGGACAATGGAGCGAGAGATTGGCCGGAGAATCAGAGCAGCGGGGGGCGGTATTACAGTCACTTTACCGCACCGTTGTGACGAAAAGAGAGCTGAGCCAGAAGGCAAAGCTCTCAATATACCGGTCGATCTTCGTTCCTACCCTCACCTATGGTCATGAAGGCTGGGTCATGACCGAAAGAACGAGATCACGGGTACAAGCGGCCGAAATGGGTTTTCTCAGACGGGTGGCTGGCGTCTCCCTTAGAGATAGGGTGAGAAGCTCAGCCATCCGTGAGAGACTCGGAGTAGAGCCACTGCTCCTTTACGTTGAAAGGAGCCAGTTGAGGTGGTTTGGGCATCTAGTAAGGATGCCACCTGGGTGCCTCCCTAGGGAGGTGTTCCAGGCACGTCCAGCTGGGAGGAGACCCCGGGGAAGACCCAGGACTCGGTGGAGAGATTATATCTCCTCACTGGCCTGGGAACGCCTCAGGATCCCCCAGTTGGAGCTGGAGGATGTGGCCCGGAGAAGGGAAGATTGGGGTTCCTTACTGGAGCTGCTGCCCCCGCGACCCGATCCCGGATAAGCGGTAGACGATGGATGGATGGATGGAGTGGTGGCATGAGCTGTACAGGAATATCCCCCGATGGAGTCTAGTCAATGGTGGTGTTGAAGAGCAATGCTGAAGAACCGAATGGATGTGATGTGCAGCGTGGCTTCTGATGAGCTCAGTGGAAGGACCCATGGGCGCTGGTTGTGATGACAACCAGAGGTGAATAGAGTGCAACTATCTCACACTGAAATAACAGCGGACAGCAGCAGACAAAGAAGCTGTTTTAACTTCTGTCATTGACATGATTGGGTTGCAGAGATTGTGACCCTCAGTCATCTGATTGACTTGGAAGCTGGAAAATATATAATATAATATATGATGTTAACAATATACTTATTGTTAACATCATACAAACCAGAAGAAGGTAATACACACTGGAACAATGAAAGCACCTGAACTGAATATGAAATCAAATTAGGTCTACATTACATTACATTACAGTTCATTTAGCTGTCTACAAGAGTTCCTCCCAGAATGATTTATGATCAATACAAATGGTTTGTCAAGCCATTTATATGATAGCATACGGTGGAAAGTATGCAAGCAGTGTGTGTACATATGCTTGTGTCCTTTTCCTGTTTCTATATGACAATACCCCTGTGTACAGCTTGGTGTGAAAGAACTGGCCTGCACCATGCCCTGACTGCAACCCCATCCAACACATTTGGGATGAACTGCAACACAGACTGAAGAAGCCCGACTGTTGGACCTCACTGATGCTCCTGTGTCAGATTGGGAGCAACTCTCTGCTGCCAGGTTCAACATTGTGTGGAAAGACTGAAAATAGAAGGGTAGATGCTGTTATAGCAGCACATAAATGTATAAATCAATGACTGGAATGTTAAGTTGTTGTGGTAGAAAATGTATGTACAATTTCAGAATCAATGTTGAATCATCTGTTGATATAGCTCAAAAGAGACAATGCAACCTTGCAAGATGATTTTTGACATATTCTTGTGGAAAACTGGCTCTGACTATATTTTGTTGTTTAATAGAAACATCATAAGTAAAGAAGACCTTGTTCTCATTGCTGTTTTTCCTCTGTACATTGCGTTATCTGTGTCGTATATTTTACACGATAACGGTCAACAGAGATTCTACTGCTGACCAGTCTGAGCTTTCATAATAGTTGACTGGAGTGGATGAATGGGAGTGGGAGAATGATGGAGGGGACGTAATACTGGCAGTGAGCGAGGGAGAGAGAGAGATATATATATATAGAGAGAGAGAGACAGAGAGAGAAAGAGAGCGAGAGATTTTTTTGATTTTTCAAAAAACACTTTATTTACATATTTTTCATTTGTACAATTACTTTAAAATAAAGTGCTAAAAATAACTATATATTTAACCCTTTATCATCACAAATTCCTATTTGAATTTTTTCCTTTCCTACTTTTTGAATACATTTTTTTTTTTTATCACTACCCTTCTAAGGCACTACATGGGCCAAAAATGACCCGCATCAACCTACAATGCCACCCCGTGTGAGTGCCTCCACGCTGCACCCCGGAAATCAACTCATTCAATCATTCAATATTCCAATCATTCATCAAATATCACGTTCTCGATCACCACAAATCACCACCCCCTCCCCCCCACTCAATCCACAAACCAAAACAGTTCCTGCACTACCACATCAGGTCCACACACACATGGGCCAAAATCGTTCAAACAATACATCCAACATCTGAAATCTCCACTTGCCAGTCCGCCATACCCACACACGCATCACTGGCCGTATGATGAATGCTATGTGCGAGCACGACACAGCGACAACCAAAAACCCCAAACATCAAATGCACCACCCGGTCCAATTTACCTCCAAAATAACCATCCCCAACAATATCATTATCATAACATGTCCTCTCCCCACCCCCATCACACCCAGCACACACGAGCCACCCCCGCCCCGTGTGTGCAAACCCGATGCAGCAACACAAAAAATATTCCAGCTATCAAATGAAGAAAAGGGAAAAATGAAAACAACAACCCACGACAACCAAGACATTTAATGAACAACTGGAATACCAAATGACCAAAGAAATCGATCCCCAAAAAACACAGCAAGGAAACAAAGGAAACACCTAGCCGTGCACAAAACAACACCACAGGCCAACACGGGTCACCCTCGACCCATGCTGCGCAGAAAGGGGTTTGTATAGCTTGTGTATCAAAGGGTTAAAAGAAAATAATAACTATCCAATAAAAACTTGTGCAAAGTGAAATTCATCATCACTGATGGAACAGATATTATTTTTAAAACACCAATGTTGTTTAAGAGTGTCTATATCTCCTGTATGTTTATACAACCTGAACTCGAGCCAGAGTCTTGCTCTAATGTTGCACAGCCACACGCTTTCGCCTCCTGCCCTTCTTTGTTATCCACTCTGTTCTTTCTGCCTATGTAAATCGCCATTTTGGCTTCTCCTGAGAGGAAGTTTAGGAGCTGCAACTTTTCTTTGATATCTTTTTTGTAGGCAGCTCATGTGATAAAAAACACTCTCAGTAAAAACTACATTAAACAGACTAAAGACCAATGTTAAAAGAGAGAAGAACTCTGTGAGTCTCCTACACTCAGTAAAAACATGGAAGACAGTCTCACGTAGATTACAAAACAGACAATTGTTAAAAAAAAAGCAGGATTAATAACAGAGATAAAAGTGTTGGAAGTGATAGCACCATGTAAAATCTTCCACTGAAGGTCGGCAGTCCGCTTTTTGAGGGGAGGTTTGTATAAAATCCTCCACTGTAGGTCTGGTCCCGGTAGATTACCTGCTCCCCCCCCCCACCCCCTCCAGACTGGTGGCCAGGGCCTTGGACATATGTTTGTAATCCACACACAGCAAAGACACCGGGCGCCAGTTACCAATGTCCTGCAGGTTTCCCTTCTTAGGCAGAAGTGTGTAACACTGCTCTACGGCAGGAACCAGAGGCCAGACTCTCGTTAAAAACATCAAAAATAGGTCTGTTGTTAAAATGTCCCAAATTACATTAAAAAAACTCAACAGTGAGGTAGTCGATACCGGGAGCCTGCCATCCTTGCATGCTCTGCAAAGCAGCCTGTAGCTCCCGTGTAGTCAATGGCCCCTCCAGCTGTGAGTTGGTTTCCTTGGATACCCAAGGTAATCCCCCTAAAAACCCCTCTAAAAGTGTTTCCTCCCCCTCATACTTACTGGAGTAGAGGGAGGAATAAAAACTCACAGCCTGCGTTCTGATCTGGCTTGGTTCCGTTATTTCTTGCCTTGTGTCTGAGAGCAGTGAGTGGATTGCCCTCTTCCGTCCGTTCTTCTTCTCCAGGCTGAAGAAGAAGCTATATGTAGCATCCATTTTGGTGGCGTTTTGGAACCGGGACCGGACCTGTGCGCCCTTGACTTTAATGTCCGGCAGGTCAGCTAATGCCATTTTTTTTACTTTGAGGATTTCAATATATCCTGGATCTCCTGTAGACTCACTGATTTGTTCTAGTTCCATTATATCACCCTCCAGGTCTTTCATAGATCTGGTGATGTCATGTGTGCTGCTGACAAAGCATTTTAATTTCAGTCTTACCATGGTCCCACCACTGCCTAAGACTGTTAAAATCACCCTTCCTCACTCCAGAAATAAATAAAAGCTTCTCTAAATGTTTTATCAAATGTTAAAACTGAGTTAAAGTGCCAGTATGCACTTCTTGGCAACACATTAAAAACATTATATAAAAGCAAAGAGTGATCTGTAAAACCAGCAGGTATAATATTGCACATTTTAAAAATGTTAAAATGATGTTTAAAACAATAAATACAATCTAACCTGGCAGAGGAAATCCTATTTTGTCTGCAGTGGGATCATGTGTATTGTTTAGCATCTGCGTTCATCCTCCACCATACATCCACCAGACCATGAGAGTGGACCAGCTGCCTCAGAACATGCTGGGACGCTGGATGTGGCTCTGCGTGGTTCCGATCTAAAAAAGCATTTTCTGTACAGTTATATTCCCCCCCCCAAGAATAAAAAATCCTCCGAGGCACAGCTATTTAAAACAACATTAATTTTTTGTAAAAGCAACTTCCCCTCTGCACCGATTGTTGGGGCATACACATTTATAAAGACTGTACAGGTTACAACATCCTCTGTCCTTAGACCCTCGCATCGCACAAGGAAAAACTTCCTAAAAGAAACCCCAAAATTAAAGGGGAAAAAATGGAAGAAACCTCAGGGAGAGCAACTGAGGAGGGATCCCTCTCCCAGGACGGACAGACGTGCAATAGATGTCGTGTGTACAGGATAAACAACATAGTACAAATACAACATTTGACAGAAATTATGTTGTGTTGGAAAAAAAAAAAAGAAATAGAAAGTTTGGATGAATCCAGGAAAATGTCAATAAGGCTTCAGCAGGCGCTGTCACGATTCATGATCCTGACGTAAACTTTATCAGTGGCAACCTGCCACATGAGAGACAGACACTCCGGGGATGATACCCCGGATGGTGAGTTAGTAACATACATTTACATAAATGCATACAGATAGAGGGAGAAGAAGAGAGGGAGAAGAAGAGAGAGGGAGAGAAGGAAGAGAGCAGGGAGGTGTCCCCCGGCAGTCTAAGCCTATAGCAGCATAACTAGGGGCTGATCCAGGGCAAACCTGAGCCAGCCCTAACTATAAGCTTTATCAAAAAGGAAAGTCTTTAGCCTACTCTTAAATGTGGAGAGTGTGTCTGCCTCCCGAAAAGCAACCTCCCCTCAATAAAATGTTCGACCTCCAGTGAGACTGGAGTAAAAGATTTGGAGAAGAGGAAGCCCACTCCTCCACTAAGAGATGTGTACTTCCCCTTCCCACTCTCTCCTCCAGTCTACCTCGTTAAAGCCGTCGCTGTGCGTCTCCTGTAAAAAAAAGGACATCAACGTGTTTTAATTTTGCAGTTTCATATATTTGTATCCTTTTTTAAAAACTCTGGCTCCGTTCTTATTTAAAACATCCACTTTAAAAGTATCCATGGCTGAGATTTTAAAATAAAAAATAAAAACAAATTAACTAATTTAAACACCCATTATCAATCCGGAAAGTAATCCTCCACTTTTATTCTGTGTTGGTTTTTTGTTTGATGGAGAAAAACTTTCAACATTTTTCTGGTTTTCTGGCTGTTGCTCAGAGTAAAACCAGGGATGTCGCTGCTGTCTGACACGCACTCCTCTTCACTAAAACTGTCTTCTGCCTGTCCCTGCTTCCTGACTGTCTGTCCTTCCTCCTGGATGCATTCTTACTTTTCTTTTTTCGTCTTGTGGCAGGTTTTTGTTTTATTGCCTCTTCCATCATCTCAGCCTCTTCTACCTGCTCACTCCACGGAACCTGTATTTTTTCCTGTCTCCTCTCCTCCTACACCACCCATTTCCTCCGCCTCCTTTCCTCTTACAATACCTGTACATTTCCTACTACATCACCCACTTCCTTTACCTCTTCTACTCTTACCCCACCCACCTCTTTTACACCACACACCTCCTCTACCTCTTCTCCTCCCAAACCACCTGACTCCCCCTGCACTTTCTCTCCCTCTTTTTTTTTCTTCTTTTTTTTTCCCATTTTTTTCCACCACACCAAGTGAATTAACACCACTCTCCTGTGAAGCCGTGGCCACTCCCGGCGAAGAGCCCCCTGCCGGAGCAGCAGCAACCGCTCCTCCAGGACCAGACGAAGCGGGATTCCCGCACTTCGGACAGGCTCTCGCAGTGTGTCCCTCCTCCCCGCAACCAAAGCATTTTATAACCGATGAAGTGACAAATATCACCTATTCATAATCATCTACTTTAACGTCGAAGCGGAGGTTGAGCTCCGCATCTCGGTTATTAAGTATCATACCGGGGAAACAACTTTCCCGTGTCTGGATAGTTCTCTGCTGAGAAACTCATCAGTTATGAACGGAGGGACATTTGATATTACAACTTTGGTTGCGGGCAGAGTGAGTGGCATCACCTGCACAAATGCTCCGCAATACGCACCGTAATACCTGTCTCGATGACGCGGTGCACCCTTTCCACCTGGTCCAGGAAGATGACAACTTCACACTGCCAGAGACTTCACACTGCCGTGTCCGACCTTGTCTCCCACAGCTAACCCGATCTCCTCAACGCTACATGGGAAGCCGGCTGATATTTTGATCCCATGCTTCCTTGTGAGCTTGGTGTAGTCTTCATTTGCCATGACGTCAGACGCCGGCCGGCAGAACACCGGCAGGAGAAAAACACCCAAAAGCACCCCGACTATCCATCAAAGCGCACCAAGAAGTAAACTAAATCAAACTGTCACCAATGAACTAAGTTAAATCAAACCCATTATTAAATAAATAAACAAAAAGAAAGTATCGAAATAGCAATCGAAATCAGCGTCTCACTCACACAACCAAACTCCCAGCATGCACCGAGAGAGAGAGAGAGAGAGAGAGAGAGAGAGAGAGAGAGAGAGAGAGAGAGAGAGAGAGAGAGAGAGAGAGAGAGGAGACGCAGAGAGAGTGAGAGAAACACAGAGAGACAGAAAGAGAGACAGAGAGACAGAGAGAGACAGAGAGAGAGAGAGAGAGAGAGAGAGAGAGAGAGAGAGAGAGAGAGAGAGAGAGAGAGAGAGAGAGAGAGAGACAGAGAGAGAGAGAGAGAGAGAGAGAGCAAGTATGACAAAGAAAGAGAGAGAGAGCGAGAGAGAGAGAGAGAGAGAGAGAGAGAGAGAGAGAGAGAGAGAGAGAGAGAGAGAGAGACAGAGAGAGAGACAGAGACAGAGAGAGACAGAGCAAAAGAGAGAGAGAGAGCTCAGTGAGGAAATAGAGCAGAAGAATATGGGCCTGACAAAAAGGAATCCAGCCTGCCTCCAGATGAGTGAGGGTTGCAAAACAACAGATTAGAGAAAGCCAGGACTTGTTCCCATGGAAACCTTTGCCCAGGGAGATGGCTATGGGAATGCAACATATTGTAGGTCAGATACGACATCAGCGATCCAATCAGACGTAATCTGTCTTGACTTGTGGGTCATACATTGAGCAGTAAAGCTGGTGCCTTTCTGTGGCTGTTCTCACTGTCAGGGTTCCAGTCTGAGCTGAAAGAGCAGCAGTGGAGCTGATAAAGGAAGAGCTCATGTTCATTATGATACATCACATTATGTGGTGTAGTAGAAGTATAGTGTTCGCTGTATCTGATGAAGTGGTGTAGAAGTATAAAGATACAGAAATACTCAAGGAAAGAAGAAATACCTAAAAATTGTTTAACTGTACTTAGTTACTTTCCACCTTTGCTGAGCAGAGCAGTATTTCTATAATCACTGATGGACTGCAGAATGGGCCAGGTGTACAAACTGAATGAATAAAGAACCAGAAAATGTCTTCCGAATTAAACGACAAAATACACTGTCAACCAAATTATAAAACACCAGAAACTACATCACAAATTGGAACAAGCATACAAAAGAACAAAACAACATGCAGTGCTATCTGGCCCTAAAGATAAGTACAATGTACCAGATTTTTTTGTATTTCCTTCTGAACAATAAATAATAAATATAATTTTGAAAATAAATTTTATTTTGAAAAAACAAACCATGGGAAGTGACGATGTATAGACAATGTGGCCATTGTCTATACGATGCGCGCACCACCAGGACGCTGAGCTGATCCTGGCGCAGCCTGCCAATGAAAGAAGAGGGTGGGCACTTTCTTATCAAGTTGACACTCATTGGCTCATGAAGGTTGTAAAATGCTCCGATTGGCTCAAATGAAGTGTCAATCTAATGCTGAGAGTCCGCGCTAAAACCAGGACGTGTCTGAACCGTGATGAGCGCACAAGATATTAAGTTATGACTGTTTATGATGACACAATGTAAAAATCGATCAGCTGATTTCACAGATTGCAACATCTGTTCATGGACTTTTATCGTTGTGACGATGTTCACAGTGGATATCTTTTTACCGGAAACGAATGTGTGGACATCTGGCAATGGCTTATGAGCGTCTTTTTCAAAATATTGCTGAAATGAGGATATTTATGAGGCAATATAGGTAAGTGGGCTCAAAGTTATGATTTTGAGTAAATATGACGAAATAAAATGATACGGCCGGCATAAAAACAAATATAAAGTGCATAAAAAACTCACCATTACGCTGAATTAGTGGGAGCCCAGAACTTGTGTCTCTGCAACGAGCCAGTCCAATATAGGGGTAGTCACTAAGTATGACACTCTCAGTGCATTCGCATGTGTTGATGTGGTGACCATCAGTAATTGTTTA
The DNA here is from genome assembly GCF_900634415.1 of Cottoperca gobio. NCBI lineage: Eukaryota > Metazoa > Chordata > Actinopteri > Perciformes > Bovichtidae > Cottoperca > Cottoperca gobio. The sequence goes on along the minus strand of NC_041356.1, from coordinate 1,866,055 downwards.
TGTCCTTCTTGTTCATGTTTTTTTCTTTAAAACAACTCCAAGGGCTTGTCTTTTAATGCCGGGTGCCGGCGTTATGAAGGCTTCGTTGCCTCATTTGTGAGCCTGTATATTATGCAGAGCAGCGCATGGTGGACTCCTGATGTCTTTTAAATGTCTCCTCATTGGGTCTTTTCCCTTTTCCAAAAAAGCTCTTTAAAGACGTTTGTTTTCCACTCATTGTTGCTTGTGGGCTTTTTTGTGTCAAGAGACACAGACGCACAGACAGATGTATCTGGTGATTTTTCAAAATAAAACCTTTCAAAAAAAAAAAAATGTATACAATCTTTCTGTGCGGCCCGGTACCAAATGACCCACGGACCGGTACCGGTCCACGGACTGGTGGTTGGGGACCACTGCTGTAGGCCATGTGGCCTCAATAGCCATCTTGTCTTTGTCTCTTTAAACATAACCACACGTGGGACACAGAACATAAACCAAGATGTCCGTCCCTGTGACCTCTGAAGTACAAGAAAGGGGAAAAGTGTTGCAACTGTCATACCAATCAAACATTGAATTGCTGAAATACATTTTTCTTCTACATTTTCTTTGGTATGTTGAGGCTTGACTGAAGTATGCTGCGATCACATGGACAAAGAGGAAAGTTCTGTGTTTGGAGGAGAGAAGGTGAGGCCTTTAACCACAAGAACACCATGCATACCGTCAAGCATGGTGGTGGTACTATTATGCTCTGGGCCTGTTTTGCTGCCAATGGAACTGGTGCTTTACAGAAAGTAAATGCAATAATGAAGAATTAAGAATCACCTCCAAATTCTTCAGGAGAACCTAAAATCAGCCAGAAGGTTGGGTCTTGGGTGCAGTTGGGTGTTGCAACAGGACAATGACCCCAAACGCATCTACAGTGGTAAAGGAATGGCTAAATCAAGCTAGAATTAAGGTTTTAGAATAGCCTTCACAAAGTCCTGACTTAAACCCCATCGAGAACATGTGAATAGTGCTGAAGAAACAAGTGCATGTCAGAAAGCCAAAAAATGTAGCTGAACTGCACCGATTCTGTTACCGCCTGGCTCAAGGCCCGCAACAAAGAGGGAGGCCACACATAGTCATAACCATCAAAAAAGGTTTATTTAACTAACAAACATAAGCATGACAAAGCAACTAATGGCATGTGTAACCAGGTATGGTCATCAGTTGTGTTAGCAGTGTGTGGATGGGTGAAAGTATGGTGTAATGTGTTGTAAGGTGCAACAAACCAAACAAAAGTAACAAATGCTGCAGCAGGCCAGCTGAGAGAGGCCAGCTGTGAGAGTGACCGGCCCAGCTGTAAGAGAGCCCTGATTAGTACTGGGCCATCCTTTATGGCTTCTGCAGGCCCCGTCCAAATGGCAGGTACCAGCTGACACTCCCTTGCAGCTCCTCCGTAACTGCAAGATAGCCAAGTTAGATATGCAGCCATACTAACTAGGGTTGTCACAAAAGGAGTGGTCAAATATTCAACCAGAAGCTTGCTAGAAGCTTGTGGATCGCTACCAAAAGCGCCTAATTGAGGTGAAAATGGCCAAGGGACATGTAAACAAATATTAGCATTGCTGTACATATATTTTTGACACAGCAGATTTGGTCACATGTTCAGTAGACCCATAATAAATTCATAAAATAACCAAACTTCAAAAATCTTTTTTGTGACAGAAGTATGTGCTCCAATCACTCTATCACAGAAAAATAAGAGTTTTAGAAATTATTGGAAACTCAAGACTGCCATGACATGAATGTTCTTAACAAGTGTATGTAAACTTTTGACCACAACTGTATGAGGTGAGGAGATATGCTTGTATAATCCATAATAAAAGCCTAGTAATAGAGTACAATGGAGAGACTGCCTGATGTATCTATTTATATATGATTTATTTAAAGTCTACAGTTCTATCTAGTGGTTGGAGAGGTAACTGCACACAAATACATTTTGAATATATCGCTTTAACAGCTCCTATGCCAACTGCTGGTACTGGCTTGTGGACGACACTTTGGTCATGTTAACAGGATGAGGCTGGTAAACTGTTATTCATGTGTTCATGGCAGCATAAAGACCGAGGTGTACAGGAAACAGACCAGCACATTCCAACCACCTCTTTATCACTTTGCCTTTATATACTTGTACTTACTATTTTATAAAGTGTTTTACAAACATGTTTACTACATTCCTGTTTACATTTATTTTACTCATTTACAATTACTGTTGTAGAAGCCGTTTTGCATTCATGTTGGTATTTATTATTATTTGGTTTAAGCCCTGCAATATTATTTTGCACACTTGGTGGCGGTGATAAAATGCACTAGGCTGTCACTATATAAGGGTGCACAGGTGACAGGAAATGGGTGATAGGACACAGGTAGAGAGAGCAAACAGTTCTCACCAGTGAGCGACCCAAACGAAGCAGTGAGCGACCCGAACACAGCAGTGATAGATCAATGACAGTGATCAACTCATACAACCAAACGAATCAGTGATAACCTACAACCGAACCAGCTACTCAAACGGAACAGCAACAGACAAGCAGACACGAACAGAGGTCCATAGAACTGACAACCATCCATAACTACAACCGGAAGCTCCATCTGCGTAAGAACCCATACACCTACTTGTGTAGATGGCATAATAATTGGAACATTGGAAATTGGAAATTTGCCATTACAACTGTCTACCACAAATATATATTCTTTTATTTTATATTAGTTATATTGTATCCCTATATTTAGATTCCCATTTTTTTCATTTCATTCTTCCCATAGATGCTACTTGAGTGATGTATGACATCACCATGACATCACATGTGACACCTTTGGCGAACAATACATCAGTAAAAGAGCAAAGAACCTGTGCAAGAGACGAAATGAACACCAGAAACAGAAAACATCAGTTGTCTGTGAACACCCGACCAAAACACACAGCATCCACTGGAAGAGGTCAAAGGTCATCGAGCAGGACTCCGTAGACGACTGGAGAAAGAACAAGGTGGATGTTCACATCTGATTCCAGAGACAAGGTTTACCATTTCCCCAACCGGAGTGAAATGCCATATGTATCTCACAAACAGAGAAGGTTCTGTTCACTGAAGAAGGTCATGGAATGCAGTTCTACGTGGAGTCTAAAATGTTTAGATCATTAAAACGTTGATTGAATTTAAAAGAGATTTGAAAATCTTCTAGGAGGTGCAATGGAGATGCAGGATTCTTTGCAATGTGTAGTTCTGAGCCACCTGCTCCAAAGTAATAGGGGGCAGCATTTCACCTCTATAACCTAAGTCATCAGTTCAAGTCATCAAAAAAAAACCTAATATAGTATGTTAACCTATGGTTGTATTTTAGTTGTAGTAATTTGCATATTTATTGTAAAAGTTTATTCTTCAGGATAATTTTACATTACAACATTTTAATAATGTTGAGGCATTTTGGCATCATGCGCCACAGAGCAACGTTCATAGGAATAAACGAGGCCCCGCCTCTAACGCTGCATCCAGTTCTTTATATACATCTATGGCCGGGGCTAGCTGTTAGTAGATATCTCTGCAGCACAACACATAACGTCAATACTGTTGCCTCTTCACACTCTGATTTCACATCGCAGTTAACCATCCCCTCCTTCGGATAAGTTGATGAAGTGCATCCAGCAGTGGATGAGTGATGTGTGTGTGGAATTAACCCCACAGGATGTGAGATAATTTGATTGTTGAGAATGAGTGCTGAGCAGGTTTACATTTCACAGCCCTCCTTACATTTGACACTGAATCTGCCAGCAGATTATGATGTCACAGCAGAGGGAATAGAATGATCCAGGGATCACAGTCAGGATTAGGTGCCTGTAGATAATGGTCTGTCACCAGTGAATGCTCAGGAGCAGCAGAGCTGAGTTCATGCAGTCCTGTGGACCTCGTAAGAAATAAAATTGTGGATTTTTTGCTGTCTGAAGTTGAAGAATGACACAAAGATAATGAGACATCTGAGGCCTGTTTTTACTCCTTTGGTAAGATAAACTACCTTTCCTGCAGCTGCTGTTTGTGAAAGCAATTTTCATGAAATGTCTTATCTTTTCTGGTAAACTCTAATGTCTAAAGTCTAATGTCATTAAAAACATGGCTAAGAGGTTTTTTTTTCTGCTCTTCAATTTCTTTTACTAACATTCACATATTTGTTTCTAGAATGCAGTCTGATGACCATAACAAGCAGTTGTCAAAATGAAGATGAAATGGACCATGCTGGGCATGGTTGTCTTCTTTCTGCTCTCTGTGGTCATGACCTGCTGCTTCATATGGCAGTATAGGATGCCAAAACTGAAGACAGGTAAAGTTTGCCAAGCCAACATCAATTTACAACATCCAAACGCCCACACATAGACCAAAAAGACATACATACCTGGAACTATTTTTGGACCTGGTGTAATTGCTCGTTTGCAGGAACTGCAGGAGGATTACACAAAGCTGGAAGTAGAAGCAGCAGGATTAGCAGCCGAGAATAAAACAGACTATAACTCCTGCTGTGAGACAAGATGAGGAGTGAAGGTAGAGCAGAGCAGTCATGGATGTTTGTGGATGAAATAATTGTGGTATAAATATAAAACGGGCTCAGTTTTCAGGGTGTTCTGTTTGACTGTGCCAAACACGCTGTGCCTGAAGAATCAATAAGTCACATAATAAAAACAACTAATTTTTATAACCTGGTACCCCTGTGAAAATGAAAGCCTGTGGCATATTAACAGCACTTATTAATGAACCGCACAATATAACCATATTTGTATCGGCTAGTGTGTACATACTGTTGTGACAAACATGTATTCTCTACTACCACTAATACTATAAATTATGTTTTTAGCACCTTAATTGTATACGTCTGTACTTAATTCAGTACAGATGTCTTACCATCCACAGAATACTATCCTAATATAAGACCGTCTTAGATGAATGTACTGTATTAGTAACAATGTATTGGTACAGATTAACAGGCCTAGCAGACTGAGTGTGTCATCACAATGAGGCCGAAGTCTCAGAGACAGAGATCTCAGAAACTGGACAAATGAAAATTCCAATTGTTTTTTTATTTTATAATTTCAGTCTACCAACCCTTTAACATGCTTCTGTTTTATGTGTTAACATGTTTCACACTCTTGCTGGTGTGTCTGTGCTTTTATTGCTAGCTTGACTTTTTTTCTCGCTTTTTGCTGAAGATTAATACAACTAAATTGCAAACCCTAAATGCTTAACTACAGTGTTTTGTTTTCTGGATTTGTTAAACACACAAGATACAACAATAACTACAGACAGCATTGGAGTTCTTGGAAGGTATTTTGTACCTTTTGACTGATCAATTTCCCCCCTGCTTCCAGTCTTTGTGCTAAGCAGCTAAACAGGTTGTGGAACTAGTCTATCTCTGACAGTAGGATTGACAACAAACAACTGAGTTTCATAAATGGTCTTTTTTCATGTTTAATTAGTAACATTTTGATCAGTTTTTGCAAAACCCTACAACATTAAGTTCAAAAAGTTATGCACATTCACAGTCGAACCTGCCATAACAGTCTTACTGTACATCTCTGCTTGTACAATTTGATCAGATATTGATAGATAGGTTGTGTCTAATTTTTCATACATGATGAGTCAGCCTTTTTTCCTTTTTCCACAGAAGTGATTGTAAAACAAGCGATAGTAGAGCAGATGTGCCCTCTGTTCCCTGAGCCTGTGCCCCTCAAACATCCCATCACATCGTTGAGGGTGGCCTTAGAAAAGGTGAATATATTTCAACTTTTTATTCCTATTAAAATGTTTAATCATGTGGATATAGTTATAGTAGTCTTAATGAAGTTTCTCCAAACAGATCGATGTACTCCTGAGGTCGAGTGTTCACACCACCAAGCTGCCAGCAATATCAGCCATCGTGGTTTTAAATGACTCTGTTCTGTGGAATGGAAACTTTGGAAAGAAGAACATAAGTGATCCCTCCTCATCTGCACCCAATGAGTACACAGTGTACAGGTGAGAAGATTTACAGTCACGCACAGTGTGTAGAACAGGTGTGGAAGAGACTAACATTAAATATGACAGGGATATGACAAAAGTGAAGTGGTTATTTGTCTAAATGCCAGGCCCTTAGTTATTAATATTATCAGTCCTAAAAGCTGCTCCGCCAGTCCATGATATTAGCAACTCCGTCTGAACAATAATCATTACCACATGATGTAATCTGTAGTCTAATTCTTCTATTGGATTGCATTTGATCTGAGGTTTAGAGTTGGAATTAGGATTATACTTTAAGTAAGCTTCATATAGAAACTGTGATCAATGAGACTGAACCACTCAATAAATGAAGTGCTTAAATATATGGAGGAGCAGTGGGAATGCTATTATTAAACTAGGATACATTTATTTAATCAATCGGAATATGTATGTGTCGTGCTGACTTTAATCACTTTGATTGTAGAATTGCGAGCCTCTCTAAGATCTTCCCTACACTAATGCTGTACAAGCTGTGGGAGGACGGCCTGGTGGACTCTCTGGACGACCCTCTGGAGAAGTACGCACGCAACTTCACCATTAAGGACCCATTGTGGAAAAGTGGGAGACCAGCATCGTCCTCAGTCAGGACCTTTGGCAGCCACTTTCCTGCACTCACCCTGCGCAGGATGGCCAGTCAGCTCTCTGGTAACCACACTATTTTTTATATTTTTAATGACATGGTGGCCATCTTTGATGAATCTACCTAAAAGGAAGACGTATCAAAGAACTGTGTAGCTCTGTATCGTTCCACACATATAAATGACCACTATATTTGTGAGGGTGTGTGTGAGTGAGGGTGAGTGGTTCGGCTTCCAAATAGAACACCGTGAGCAAGGCACTTAACCCCAAATTGCTCCAGGGAGTCCCTGTTAGTTAGTTCACTGTCAGTCGCTCTGGATAAGAGCGTCTGCTAAATGACATGTAATGTAATGTAATTTGTTCAGTGATTTCTCAGTGGAGTCTTCCAGACAGAGCTTGACAGGCAGGATTATAAGAATAGGGATGTCATTTTACAATATATTTAGCAAGTGACCTTACTACAATTGTGAAAAATAGAAATAGATCAAATTGACACAGGCATGTACAGGTTGTTGTGAGTCCACTTCTGAAATAATGTCAAAGTCATGAAAAACATTTAAGTTTAATGTAAACTACTCCTAGCAACTGCAGTTTTCTGTGGCAATGTGTAAATGACGTTGGCAGGAAATATGTCACTGGCTACTTAAAATAAAAGATTATTTGATACTGTGTAGAGCTAGACCAAATAATCTGCTGTCACAGCCTTCTCTTGGCTGCATTCCACTGCCTCCCTGATCTCTCACCAACAACTGTCTTTGTGTGTCTTTGGGGTCTTGATGTGATACATTTAATAAATAAAGATAACAGAGCACACTTTCAGACCTCCAATGCAATCCTTCTTTTGCATTATGTTGTTCACACAGAAAGTGGCAGAAGCAGTTGTGTGTAGGATAAAGGATGAGCTTGAGAGAGAACTTCCTACTTTCACAACTTCACACAACTGACCAATACCTTTGTAAAGTCGGTGTGATTGTGGGACAGAACGTGTTTGGTGCAGTCTCCCCAATTCCGCTGTTGGTAAGGGGGGTTCAGATGCTGACAGTGAAAGATTGTAGTTAGGGTTGAAAAAAAAGAAGAAGCAAACATTAACTGCTGGTCTATGACAGGACACAGACTCCAGTTTGCCTCATGGAAGCCCAATGCACTAGACCCTCACCCACCATCATGACCTCTACGCCCTCACTTTGTGCTTTGCTACAAAAGACACATCAATTCCTGCATTTCCACGGAACACAGCATTGGACATAAAGTGTAAGGTGCAGAAACATCATATATAAATTGGATGCTTTGGAGTATTGGTTGTGCACGTCCATGCCTCGTGCTTGCCAGTTTTGAAGTGGCAAGTTTATAACAAAGCTGTTACATTGTGTAACTGGTGCTTCCACTTCAGGGCATCTCTCTACCACCCACTACAGTACCTTAACTATCCTGGACTCACATGAACAGAAAGAGAAGCTATATTGTACTAGTATAGTGTTGTGTAATCTATTTTGCCATATTACAGCAAATATTTCTGCTTATTTGCTTGCATATACTGTTCTAATACATATTAAAAGAATAATGGCCATGTTAAGTGGTGGGTTACGTTACAGATACAGTATCTGTGACATATTTCATGAATGACTTCATATAGTCCCTTCTTTAAAGCAACCTAAACATTCATGACTTCATGGACAAATAAGTCCACAAATTTACTCATCAGTTTTACTCCTTAAGGTTTTCTAATATTTTCCCAGGGTTACCCAGAAGATTAAGGTCAACTAATCTCCTTTGGAGTGGAGACACAGAGGCAGCCCTTAATGTGCTACAGGATGATGTCCTTGTGGCCGATCCAGGCACCAAGTAAGACTTTTTTTTCACCCTGTGTTGCTCTATTTTTGACTGTGGTGACTTAAGACCTGCTGTGCCTTTTTATGGTCTGAACAGAAAAAGGCGGTTGATGGAACAAGGATCCTTATGGCATGTTTTAACCACATCTGTGACATTAATGTCTCTTTTCTCTCAGATGCCATTACAGCAATGTTGCTTTTTCTTTGTTGGCCAACATCTTGGCCCAGAAGGTGACTGGCTCAGACTTTGAGAACTGGGTGTCAGACAATGTTCTGGACCGGCTCAGCTTGGAAGACACTGGTTTCAACTTAACTCCAGCCATTCAGAGGCAGATGGCTGTGGGTGTGTACAGCAATGGCCAGCCAGCTCCCCTCTTCAACCTCGGCTGGTACCGACCTGCAGGCCAGATGTATTCCACAGCAGCTGACATGGCCAAGCTTATGATGGCTCTTCTGGGCGCAAACACCAGGAATCTGTTGCGTCAGGACACCCTGAACACCATGCTGACCCCGGTCTTCCGATGCCACAACGGCTACTTCACTAACTCTACCGGCACACCGTGGGAGATCAACGAGCAGTTTGGCTATGATGTGGTGAGGAAGGACGGCGACCTGGACGGTTATGCGGCCACCTTTTCCCTGGTGCCTCGGCTCAAACTGGGACTGGTGGTCATGATGGCCGGGGTTCGGCCTGCAGACCAGGACCTTGTGAGCCAGGCCTACAGTTATCTCATTCCCGCAGTGGAGAGAGCTTTCAGGGACACTCGAAAAACTGTAAGACCGCCCCCCAACTCAGCTCCATATGTCGGCTTTTTCACTTACAGGAATATGACTTTCTATGAGATTAAGGTGGATTTAGAAGGGGTGCTGGTCATGCAGCAATTTGGACCACAGGTGGACAAAACTGTACCATCCAAGTACCAAACTATTAGGCTGGATTATCTACAGGACAGGGTGTTCAGGGTGGTATTTGAGAGCCCATACCCTTGCAAGCTGAAGGTTAACAGTGCCTCTGTCTCCCTGGAGGCACAGGACAGACAGCTCTTCAACTTTTATCTTTTCAACAAGAAAGGTTTGTCATCAGGGTTTGATTCCCCAGGACTCAACACTTACAGGGTGACAAGGATAGCTGGCAGACCATTCTTTACTTCATAAAGACAAGATTTGAACTTAGAACAAGTTGACACTGTAACTGGGGGCATCAGCCCAGGATAAATGCAGTGGGAAACTTGATTCTCAACTGTTGGGTCAGTGGACATGTGATGTTCTCTTGCTAAGGTTAATGTGATTAATCTGAACTAGTATGTTAATATTATTTATTTAATACTCCTCTGCTTATAATATTTATCTTATTATTTAGTGTTGTACAAATCTCCAAACAACTAGCACAAGAAAGCAAAACTGATGACAGTGCTCCATAAATGTTTCCTCAGACGTGTTTGGTTAATGTGTCAGTATTCCTATTCAACCTTAAGTGCCTACAGTGTGACCTAAAAAGAGGAAAAACACAACTGATTGAAATGTCAAGTGGTCAAGTTTTCCCAGATTTAAATCCACCAGGGAAGCATGTGAACATACTATGAGCAATAAAGTGTACAAGATAATATGCTAAATAAAACTCAAATGGTATAACAACTGTTTATTAAGCCTTAATAAAGTGTGAAGAGAAAATGTATGTACACTTGATCATTATGAATGCTCATGCAAAATTTCTACATTGTTAAACAAACAGTTGAGGTGACCAGAAGAAATTTTTTTTAGCAACCCCACTTACATAACAAGGAAGACAACATTTGAACCACTGCTCAACACAATATAAAAAATTCAAAACAGCGTCCAAAATTAGAACAAAACTCCCTTTTGGCACAGTGTTACTTTACATTGTAGGGTGGTTTCTATTATTAACTAATTCTTTTTGACCTTTGGTTCAAGATGGGTTTAATATATACACTCTGGACAATTTCAGGGAATTAACTTCAATGCCATTCTTTATTTGATCAAAAACATAATTTTTGCCTCCTCTTGTGAGGATCCAATCTTCACCATACAGTTTATGGCAGTAGCCATTCTAGGGGCTCTGAGGCTGCACCTAGGCACAGTATGGCTAAATGCTACGTCAGCATGCTAACATTCTGACAATGACAATGTGTACATTGTGCTTATTCCTAATTATATTGAAAATTAATATAAAATACAATCAACGAATAAATTATGAAATATATTTAATTAAAAACAATTGTTTAACCTAATTTAATTAACTTGAATAAAGTAAATTATTAATCAATCTATTTCATTTGATTTAATGTAATTAAAATAATTATATCAAACAAAATCAATTGAATTATATTTATATTACCTCAAATAAATGCAATTTAATCTAAAGTAAATTAAATTAAATTACAATAAATAAATCAAATCAAATTGAATTAATTCATTAAAATAACATACATTGAATTGAATAAATTAATTAAATTCCTGAAGATTCCTGAAAAGTGGTTATGTGTCTCAAAAGATAACAGCTCCCACATAGCAGCAGGACAGGACTCTGGTCAGGTCCTTAAAGAGCCTACGAAATGCTATTTCGTCCATGTTAGTGGGCTTGGTATAGAGGTTGCATTTCTATTGTGAAATGTGCCATATATATTTTTAGTATTATTGATGTATTCTTAATCACGATGATAGCAGCATACAAAAGTTGTCCGCTAACAACAATCGGTCGCCGCGCCGGAAACATCCACTTCGGTAATCTTCGGCGATGACGTCACAAGTAGAACCGCCAGTGTGTGTATGCGTTGAAGCGTCCAGAAAAGACTGTCAATTATTATGATAAAGAATGGACAACAATAGATCGGCAACAATAATTGGCAAGCGATGTGTTGTATGGGGATGTGGGGCCGTCTCCAAATCTAGCTTTCTGTGGCCAAAAGATGATAAAATGTCATGTTTATGGACAAGACAAGTGTGTCGAATGAGAGCAGACTTTGCTGGACCAGGAAAACCGGGGTCGATGAAACCGACGTTTTGTGGGCAGTACTTTGAGAGATCGTGTTTCGAACAATCAACTATGCTCGCCAAGGAAATGGGATACAAAAATAACTTTAAACTGAATGCAGATGCTGTGCCTACAATACTGCCAAGACCCCAGCCAGCACAAGCCACCACGCCCATTCCAACACATCCGCCGAGACGATGAAATGCATTCGCCAAAAGGGAGAGAGCGAAGGTAAGCCGTGCTACTGTTTAATTTATTTATTGTTACAAGCATAAAGCCATAATTGGTCAAGGCCTACTGTATGTAACGAGTTTACCCCAGGCCCTAGCCGAGATCTGTGTGTTATTGTTTGTAGTATTAATAACTTTAGCTAATTACATTTTATTAGCTTAATTAAGTATAGATTCAATGTTTATAACAGGCTTCCCGATTTGATTCTGTGGTTTGAGTAAGAGCTTGAATCTATTTAACTTTTAACAATCACCCTATTATTACATAGGTATTGGAAAGATAATTCTTGATTATAAAACATCTTTTTTGCAGAGTATGTTAATGAACTCTTGATCGAGACTCTACGCTTGTGCCAAGACAATGTTGATCAAAATCAAATCAAACTTATTTATATAACCCAACATCACAAATTATACATTTGTCTCAGTGTGCTTTACAGACTGTACAGGTTACGACACCCTCTGTCCTTAGACCTTCGCATCAGCACAAGGAAAAACTTCCTAAAAGAAACCCCACAATTAAAGGGGGAACAATGGAAAAAACCTCAGGGAGAGCAACTAAGGAGGGACATAGTACAAATACAACATCCATTTGATTAAAATTATTTTCATAGTTCATTATGTGATCAAAAAAGAGAAAGTATGGATGAATCCAGGATAGTGTCAAAAAGGCTTCCCGGTGTCCAGCAGGACTAGGGCAGCAGGCGCAGCCACGATTCATGGTCCAGACGTAAACTTTAACAGTGGCAACCTGCCACATGAGAGACAAAGAAACTCCGGAGATTATGCCCCGGATGCTGAGTTAGTAACATACATTTACATAAATGCATACAGATAGAGAGGGAGGGGAGGAGAGAGGAAGAGAAGGAGAGCAGGGAAGTGTCCCCCGGCAGTCTTTTGGTTTTCAAAAGTTTTCATTTTTTTAAAGTCGAAGAAGGGAGCCATAATAAAATCATGGAAATGACACAGTCAACCTACTCCTTTTAATGATGGCTTAATAAAATAGAATCATTAGGGAGATTCACAGAAGTTATAACTTCACATGACTTAACTAAAAGTCAAATGTGTGACACATTCATCTTCACCCAAACATCCACTTATAGCTTTTTTTCAGAATTTCTTACGAGCAAACATAAGATGAATGAACTAAATGTGAGACGCTTTTGAGTCTCATCAGTAAATGTGTCATTCCAAAGGTATATTGTGTTGTACAGGAACATGCTGATCTAAACTAGACTAATGTCCGAGAAGACATCTGTTTATAGAGTGTTTCCCATGGAGAGATTCAGAAGCTTAACCTTATGTAACTACCTTGTCAAAGGGAAGTGGAACAAGTGTTAGCTGGCAATGATCAGAAGCCAATTTACCATGTGTACAGTGCAGTGCATGTACTGTACACATGGTAAGCAGCAACATGAATACAAAACAATAAATACCCATCATTTGTCATCACAGTAAGCGACAACTGTGCAGCTTTAATGGGATCATAAACAGTGACTGTTTATCATTAACTACCCTTCAAGCCTCGCGTGTGAGGCGTGTACAGACCATGGTCTGTACACGCCTCTACAAATACACAGAAGCAGTTCTGTGCACAGAGCAGGGCTGAGAGACGCTCACAGAGCAACAAGAAGAAGTTCATTATACATCACAGAAGGCAACAAGATGAAGACCACCATCTGTGTGCCAGTCCTCCTCATGGTTTTGTGCCAGCACTCCAGCGTTGTGACTGTCACGGTATGAACACTTGAAACCTCCAGTCCGAATATCGTTTGTCTTGTGATCTTGTTTATGGAATTCTGTGTATGTGTAAATTGGTCGTTCTTCACTGGCTGTCTGATAACATGTTCTTGTAACAGGAAGCAAATCATAGATGAGTGGTTGGTTTTGCTTTCTCTGGCATTGACACTGATGAGCACTTTCATCATAAATTATTTTGAAGGAGCTTCTCAAATGAGGCCTCCACCTGTACGGTACATACGAAGTGTTGTTGGTAGCTTGTTATTTGTCACGGGTAAATTGAAGTGATATATCGTTCAAATACATGTAAGAGGTCTGGAGTATACTCGATTAGAACTAGTTCATAGCACGGTTTGAATGACCATGTTGGAAATCAAAGTGTTTATAGGTGTTCCAAACAGCCACACTAGAGGGCGGAGTCATAAAGAGGAGCTTTGATTGATATCGTTTAAATATGGAGAGATCTGACCACACCTCAGTCTCTCCTGTGAGACGTTCATAATGTTGTTTACATGAATAAGTGACAGAAATACAACTATTTCTGTCACTTATTCATGATTCACGATGCTTTCAAGAATAAAAAAAGAAAACATGACTTTATACGTTTAACACTTAAATACTGAAATGGAGCACTGTTGTGATCCTTTGTCTTCCTTTTAACTGTGGGAAAATAAATAGTAGCACTTTGTAATATGGCACCGGGGAGCCACTTAAAGAACAAAAGGAAAAACTATTTTCCCAAGAGTTTCTGGTGAGTACAAGCTACTTTTTGATGGGTTTAAATGGTCAATAAGTTGTAACTGATAGCTGTATTTATGCTTAATACATTATTTGCTACTGTTTTATAGATCACATCAACATGTGGGTTGTCAGGTTGTGAAAAGTTCCTCCAGCATTACACTTGCTTTGTCCTTTTAAGTTCTTAAGTTCATCAAGGAAACCCCCTGTCTTCTGGGAAGGTGCTGCAGAATGTGGTAAATGGACTTCTGTAGCACCTTCTCAGTCATCTGATCACTCAAAGCACTTTACACAACATGTCAAAATTCACACATTCACACACAAGTTCACACACACTGATGGCTGTGCCTTCAGGTTAGTATCTGAAGGACTCTTCAACATACAGACTGCAGGGACGGGGATCAATCGTTAAGAGCAGACTTGATGGTTTATATATATAAATTGTTTTCATTATTTGTTAGCATTTATAAAGCCATTAGATACAACTTGTAAAGCCTTGATTAAGGGAGGTACCCAATAAATATAAAAACATCATATAAATATACAAATATCATTTAAAGAAACATAACAAAGTGCTTTAATAAGTTTTCTTAATATTCATTTCATAAAATTATTGTTGCTGCCTGTATTTGCAGTGGAGCGAAGTAGAAGTGCTGCATGATGTTTATGGAGACTTCTATTGTGTAACAGAGTGATTGTATAGTGTAGCTGCCTATCTTGGCCAGGACACTCTTGAAAAAGAGATTTTTAATCTCAATGAGGCCATATCCTGGTTAAATAAAGGTTATAAATAAATAAGTAAGACAAAATGACTGTAACACAAGTAAAGGTCAGCGTGTGCTTCCTTGTAGGAGGGAGACTTCCACTTCTCCCTGGAGTTAGTGAGGGCACTGGGGGCTCTGATGACTGGATATGATGCATCAGCAGAGCAGCAGGTCGGAGCAGCATCTGTGTGTTCTCACCCCGCTCTGCCCCACACTTCAGACCTCTGTGTCTCAGGGAAGATGCAGCAGCATCTCTGGCCGGGTAAACTCCATTTTGCAATACAATGTTGAGGTTCTTGTACTTTACTTGAGTACTTCCATTTCCAGTACTACATCTCAGAGGGAAATATTGTACTTTCTACTCCACTACATTTGCCTGACAGCTTTAGTTACTAGTTACTTTGCAAATTACAATTTTTGGCACCATTCATTTTGAATGTTTGTGATGAACCGAAGGATGAAGTGTTCCTTCATGTGTTGAGAAGCTTCTCCTCCTTCTTCAGCTAAATAAACTTTTTACGAAGCCTCTTGGATCAGATGGAAAATGCATTGTCACAAAGCTGAAAACTGTCACGGGGAGTGTAAGGACCCAAATGCAACACACAGGAAACCAGGAATTATACACAGGTTTATTTACCGGAACAGGCAGGTACAGGAAATCCCAGGACACATGCAGAGACTTAATGCAAAATGATAATTTCACACAGCAGAGGGTCTTAATAACAAGACTGAGTAAGGTGTGTGGTGGGGGTCTGGAGGAGGGCATTAATATTCCTCGGAAACGTCCATCCGTTCCTCCCCAGCCTCCGGGGGTGTCTCCTCCTCGTCAGATGCCTCGGACAAAGAAGGGCGGCAAGCCAGTCTAGATGGGACCCCTAATGGTGAGGTGGTCTTAGCTGGCTGGTCAGGTTGCCGAAGGTGAAACTCCCTGATCAACCGGGCATCCAGGATGTGTTGCGCAGGAACCCAACACCTTTCCTCAGGACCATAACCTTCCCAGTCCACCAGGTATTGCAGACCCGTTCCCCGGCAGCGGGAACGAAGGAGGCGGCGAAAGGTGTATACAGGACCACCATCGATGAATCGAGTCGGACACCACATCGGTAGGGAGTCCATGGAGTCGAAAGACATGCAGCAGAACCTGTTCTGCAGTCTCCTTGGCCAACGGGAGCTTGGGCAGCGGCACAAAGTGGGCCATCTTGCTGAAGCGGTCAACTACATTCAGGATGATGGTATGACCGTTGGATATTGGCAGGCTGGTTACAAAGTCTACAGAGATGTGGGACCAGGGACGATGGGGCACTGGTAGAGGTAGCAGAAGGCTGGCAGGAGCTTGGTGAGACGGCTTGTGCTGACTACAAATGGGATACGCATTAACAAACCCACGACTGTGCTCCTCAAGGGTGGCCCACCAGAATCTCCGTAGAAGGACCTCCTTAGTCCGTTGGATCCCAGGGTGGCAGGTGAGCCGGGAACTGTGGGCCCATTGAATGACGTCAGATCTAAGATCCAGGGGAACAAACAGGCGGTCCGGCGGGCAGGAACTAGGACCGGGCTGATATTTCAAGGCGGCTTTGACCCTCTCCTCCACCTCCCAAGTGAGAGAGGCAATCAAGCGGGGTACTGGAAGGATGGGATCCGGCTCGGTGACGGAGTCCTCCCCTCCCACAAACAGACGAGACAGGGCGTCTGGTTTAATATTGTGGGAACCAGGCCGGTAGGACAGAGAAAAGTTGAACCTGGTGAAGAATAGGGACCACCTGCCAGGAGTTCAGTCTCTTGGCTGATTGGATGTACGCCAAATTCTTGTGGTCAGTCCAAACCAGAAAAGGCAACTTGGTCCCCTCGAGCCAGTGACGCCATTCCTCCAGCGCCAGCTTAACGGCCAATAACTCCCGGTTCCCGATGTCGTAATTTCTCTCTTCCAGCGAAAATCTTTTAGAGAAAAAGGCACAGGGGTGAAGCTTCTGGTCGTCGGCCGCCCTCTGCGACAAGATGCCCCCTACCCCTACGTCGGAGGCGTCCACCTCCATCACAAACTGTCTCTCTGAGTTCGGTCACTCGCAGGATGGGAGCAGAGGTGAAACGGGACCTGAGGTTCTGGAAAGCCCCCTCAGCCGAGAGGGACCACTGAAACAGTACCTTTGAAGAGGTGAGTGCCGTGAGTGGGGCAGCCACCGTGCTGTAGCCGCGGATGAGCCTTCAGTAAAAGTTTGCGAACCCCAGGAACCGCTGTAACTGCTTACGCGATTCAGGAACCGGCCAGGAGGTGAACACGGAGACTTTGGCAGGGTCCATCTGCATGCTCCCCCGTCCCACGATGTATCCCAGAAATGAGACAGAGGTTATTATGGAACTCACATTTCTCGGTCTTTACAAACAGCGAGTTCTTAAGCAGGCGTTGAAGGACGGCCTGGACATGATGTACATGTTCCCCCTTGGTACGGGAGTAGGTCAAGATGTTGTCTAGGGTATACGAACACCTGTTTCAAATCAAATCAAATCAAATTTATTTGTATAGCCCAATATCACAAATTATACATTTGTCTCAGTGTGCTTTACAGACTGTACAGGTTACGACATCCTCTGTCCTTAGACCCTCGCATCGCACAAGGAAAAACTTCCTAAAAGAAACCCCAAAATTAAAGGAGAAAAAATGGAAGAAACCTCAGGGAGAGCAACTGAGGAGGGATCCCTCTCCCAGGACGGACAGACGTGCAATAGATGTCGTGTGTACAGGATAAACAACATAGTACAAATACAACATTTGACAGAAATTATGTTGTGTTGGAAAAAAAAAGAAATAGAAAGTTTGGATGAATCCAGGAAAATGTCAATAAGGCTTCCCGGTGTCCAGCAGGACCAGGTCAGCAGGCGCTGTCACGATTCATGATCCTGACGTAAACTTTATCAGTGGCAACCTGCCACATGAGAGACAGACACTCCGGGGATGATACCCCGGATGGTGAGTTAGTAACATACATTTACATAAATGCATACAGATAGAGAGGGAGAAGAAGAGAGAGGGAGGGGAGGAGAGAGGAAGAGAAGGAAGAGAGCAGGGAGGTGTCCCCCGGCAGTCTAAGCCTATAGCAGCATAACTAGGGGCTGATCCAGGGCAAACCTGAGACAGCCCTAACTATAAGCTTTATCAAAAAGGAAAGTCTTTAGCCTACTCTTAAATGTGGAGAGTGTGTCTGCCTCCCGAACACAAACTGGAAGCTGGTTCCACTGGAGAGGAGCTTGATAGCTGAAGGCTCTGGCTCCCATTGTACTCTTAGAGACTCTAGGAACCACAAGTAACCCTGCATTCTGGGAGCGTAATGCTCTAGTTGGTTTATAAGGTACTATGAGATCTTTAAGATATGCTGGAGCCTGACCATTAATTGATTTGTAAGTCAGGAGAAGGATTTTGAATTCTATTCTGTATTTTACCGGGAGCCAGTGCAGTGCAGCTAATACAGGAGTAATATGATCCCATTTCGTTGTTCTTGTCAATACATGTGCCGCTGCATTTTGGATCAACTGAAGAGTCTTAAGTGACTTTTTGGGACAACCTAATAACAATGAGTTGCAGTAATCCAGCCTTGAAGTAACAAATGCATGGACTAGTTTTTCTGCATCATTTTGAGACAGGATGTGCAATGTTACGTAGATGAAAGAAGGCAGTCCTTGAGATTTGTTTTATGTGGGAGTTGAACGACAGATCTTGATCAAAGATGACGCCAAGATTCCTTACAGTGGTGCTGGAGGCCAAGTTAATGCCATCCAGAGCTTCTATGTCATTAGAAAATGCGTTTCGGAGGCGTTTAGGGCCAAGTATAATAACTTCAGTTTTGTCTGTGTTTAACATCAAAAAGTTGCTAGACATCCAAGTTTTTATGTCCTTAAGGCATGCTTGAAGTTTAGCCAATTGATTGGTTTCATCTGGTTTAATTGATAGATATAATTGGGTATCATCCGCATAACAATGAAAGTTTATAGAGTGGTTCCTTATAATATTGCCCAAAGGAAGCATATATAAGGTGAATAGAATCGGTCCAAGTACAGAACCCTGCGGAACTCCTGACTGACTTTGGCTGTCATGGAGGATTTATCGTTAACACATACAAATTGAGATCGCTCAGATAAATAGGACTTGAACCAGCTTAGTGGGTTCCTTTTATGCCAACACAATGTTCCAGTCTCTGTAGTAGAATGTCATGATCAACAGTGTTGAAAGCAGCACTGAGGTCTAACAAGACAAGAACAGAGACAAGTCCTTTGTCTGATGCCAATAGAAGGTCATTGGTAACTTTCACCAGTGCCGTCTCTGTGCTATGATGAACTCTAAATCCAGATTGAAAAACCTCAAATAAACTATTATTATGTAAAAAGTCACACAACTGTTTTGCGACTGCTTTCTCAAGGATTTTAGCGAGAAAGGGTAGGTTAGATATCGGCCTATAGTTGGCTAAAACCTCTGGATCAAGACTAGGCTTTTTAAGAAGTGGTTTTATTACAGCTACTTTAAAGGATTTTGGTACGTAGCCAGATAATAGAGACAGGTTGATCATATTTAATAACGAAGTGTTAATTAAGGGTAAAACTTCTTTAAACAGTTTAGTTGGAATCGGGTCTAAAAGACAGGTTGATGGTTTAGACGATGAGATTGTTGAAGTTAGTTGGTTAAGGTTGATTGGAGTAAAACAGTCTAGATATATTTCAGGAGTTACAGATGTTTTTAAAATTCCAACAGTTGAAGTTAAGTCATTACCAATTGAGGTCAGGAGGAGATTAATTTTGTCTCTAATAATTATAATTTTATCGTTAAAGAAACTCATGAAGTCGTCACTACTGAGAGATATAGGAACAGAAGGCTCTGTAGAGCTGTGGCTCTCTGTCAGCCTGGCTACAGTGCTGAAAAGAAACCTGGGGTTGTTCTTATTTTCTTCTATTAAGGAAGAGTAATAAGCTGCTCTGGCATTACGGAGAGCCTTCTTATACGTTTTAAGATGATCTAACCAGACTAAACGAGATTCTTCCAATTTAGTGGAACGCCATTTACTTTCAAGATTTCTCGACTTTTGTTTTAGTTTGCGGATTTGTAAATTAAGCCATGGAGCTTTCTTTTTCTGTTTTATGATCTTCTTCTTTAGAGGAGCGACAGAGTCGAGTGTTATTCGCAGTGAGGCTGCAGCGCTATCAACAAGATGATTAATTTGGGAGGGTCTAAAGTTAGCATTGGAGTCCTCTGTTATATTGATATTGAGTCCTGGTATTAAATTAAGTGCCTGATGGAATCACTTCCTTAAATTTAGTCACAGCACTTTCAGATAAACATTGAGCGTAGGATATTTTGCCTACTGGTTTGTAGTCCAGTAACAGGACTTCAAAAGTTATTAAAAAATGGTCTGATAAAAGAGGATTATGTGGACACACTGATAAACTTTCAATTTCAACACCAACAAGGTCCAGAGTGTGGTTTAAACAGTGAGTTAGTTCATGTACATTTTGACTGAACCCAATTGAATCTAATATTGAGATAAATGCATTATTAAGGCTGTCACTATCAACATCCACATGAATATTAAAGTCACCTACAATAATTACTTTATCTGTTTTAAGGACTAAATTTGATAAAAATTCTGAGAATTCAGATAGAAATTCAGAATACGGACCAGGAGGGCGGTACACAGTAACAAATAAAACTGGCTTTATTGTTTTCCATGTTGGGTTTGAGAGCGTAAGAACAAGGCTTTCAAAAGAGTTATAGTTTAGTTTAGGCTTAGGATTTATCAAGAGGTTTGAGTCAAATATGGCCGCAACTCCACCTCCTCGGCCAGTACCTCGAGGAATGTGAGTATTAATATGACCAGGTGGAGTAGATTCATTTAAACTGACATATTCTTCATGTCTCAGCCAGGTTTCAGTGAGACAAAATAAATCAATCTTATTATCTGATATTAAATCATTTACCAATCCAGCTTTCGTTGATAAAGATCTGATGTTTAAGAGCTCACATTTAATTTTTTGATTCAGTTGCACTTTTGCAGCGGTGGTGTTTATTTTAATTAGGTTTTCATGTATAACTCCTCTTCTGTTAACCATAGACTTGATTAGTTTCAGTGGTCGTGGGGCAGACACAGTCACACTATGGGGATTTGAATGGGTGACTGCCCGGAAAGAAGCACAGAGAAGTGTGTAAGACTGCAACTCTTTGTCCTGGTCTCAACTCTGGGTTGTCATGGATTAGGTCCACTAATAGACTGTGTAATATTATTGGATATGAGATCTGCTCCAGCCAAAGTAGGATGGATGCCGTCACTCCTAATCAGACCAGGTCTTCCCCAGAAAGTCCGCCAATTGTCTACGAAGCCCACATCATTATCTGGACACCACCGTGAGAGCCAGCGACGGAATGATGACATGCGGCTAAACATGTCATCATTCAAAGGATTTGGCAGAGGACCAGAGAAAACTACGGAGTCCGACATTGTTTTGGCAAATGTACACACCGACTCCACATTAACTTTAGTACACTCCGATTGACGCAATCGCGTGTCATTACCGCCGACGTGAATAACAATCTTACTGTATTTACGTTTAGCCTTAGCCAGCAGTTTCAAATGTGCTTCTATGTCGCCCGCTCTGGCCCCAGGAATGCACGTGACTGTCGTCGCTGGTGTCTCAAAATGAACGTATCTCAAAATTGAGCTACCGATAACCAGAGTTGGCTTCTCAGCTGGTGTGTCACTGAGTGGGGAGAATCTGTTAGAAACAGCAAGCGGTTGGTGGTGAACCGTGGGCTTCTGATAACACTTCTTTCGGACAGTCACCCAGTCTCCCGGCTGCTCGGGTCCCGCCGGGGGACGGCTGACAGGAGATACCACTGGTCGACCCGCACCGACTATAGGGGGCTTGCTAACAGCTACACTTGCTAACCGCTGACTAGCCATGGTGCGGAGCCGCTCATCTATCCCTCTAAAACTCGCCTCCAACCCTGCGTATAAACTACATTTAATACACGTACCATTATCACTAAATGAGGCCGAGCAATAGCTAAACATGAAACACACCGAGCAGGAGAGAGCAGAAGAGGAAGATGCCATCGCTAGCTGCCGAGCTGCAGCAGCTAACGTTAGCAGAGCCGAACGGAGCGTAAAGAATTGAGGATTTAGCGAGAGTCGCTAAGAGAAGGAGGATAAGGAGAGAGTTGTAAGTGCTTAGGAAGTACAAGTATAGGTTTAGATAGATGACAGGTAATTAGCCGATGTGATCAAGAATATAACAACATTAACTGGGTCAAGCTGGAGCTGCCGAAGTATGCTACCAACAACACAGAAACATTAACAACCGGAAATGACGCGCTTACCGTAACCACGTGTCAAAACTAAAGCTACATGTCTCTAAGAACATCATGTACCAATGCCTGGAATACCGCTGGGGCGTTTGTGAGGCTGAACGGCATCACCAGGTATTCATAATGTCCAAAGGCGGTGTTAAAAGCCGTCTTCCACTCGTCTCCCTCCCGGATCCGAACTAAGTGGTAGGCATTGTGAAGGTCCAACTTCGTAAAGATGGTAGCCCCCTGCAATAACTCAAAAGCGGAGGAGATGAGGGGAAGAGGATATCGGTTCTTTACCGTGATGTCATTGAGGCCCCTGTAATCAATACACGGCCTCAGAGTCTTGTCCTTCTTTTCCACAAAGAAAAAATCCCGCCCCTGCCGGTGAGGACGAGGGACGGATAATCAGCCAGAGAGTCATTAATGTAACTTTCCATGGCCTCCCTCTCAGGTGCCGACAAGGAATACAGGCGACCACGAGGAGGGGACTAGCTCAATCGCACAGTCGATTCTCGACATCGAAACTGGTGGGCGCCGCAGGTCCTCGCTGCCGGCCAGATGTGAAGTGACCTAGTGGCCGCTGTCGTCTCTCTCGCCTCCTCACCTGGATCCGCCGATCCAGTCTGGATGTGAGTTTGATTGATCCATCTAGCGAGGATGGTAACTCAAAAGATACCAGTTCATCTTTAAGATAATCCGCTAGCCCTAACCCGCTAGCAGGTAAGCGTAATTTTGAGCCGCAGAATTCAAATCACTCTAGCGAGCTCTGGTCCGAAACTCAATCGCATAGTCAGCTACCGTCCGCTCTCCCTGCTTTAGACTCATCAGACCTCCGGTAGCGTCTGGACCCATGGAAACTCCGCCGAAGACCTTGCGTAGCTCGGCTGAAAAAGCAGCAAAAGAGGAGCAACCTGTCGTCTGTCGCTCCCACTCTGCTGTTCCCCACAGCTGAGCTCTCCCCGTCAGGTGGGTGATGACGAAAGCAACCTTACGCCCCTCTGAATTGAAGGTGTTTGGCTTCAAGGCGAACAGGAGAGAACAGTTGGTAATGAACAGGGTTGCAGCCCTCAGTATCACCGACATAGCGCTCCGGGGCCCCCACCTGAGGCTCCGGTGCTGGTCCTGGAGCTGAAACTGGCGGCAGCGGAACTGGAGGAGACCCAGGACTAGTTGCAGATCTCATAGCTAGCGTTAGCTGCTGAACCTGGGCAACTAACGTAGCCATCACTTGCTCCTGGTTAACGGCCAACTGCCATAGCTCGTTCGTCATCGAGGACCTCGCCTCATGATACTGCATGGCGTTCTCCACCTTCTCCATCCGGTTCAGAGGTGGCGCTGTGTGTGCTGGGTCCATGAGTCGCCAGATTGTACTGTCACGGGGAGTGTAAGGACCCAAATGCAACACACAGGAAACCAGGAATTGTAGATACACAGGTTTATTTACCAGGCAGGTACAGGAAATCCCAGGACACATGCAGAGACCTAATGCAAAATCATAATTTCACACAGCAGAGGGTCTTACTCAGACATAAGTAACCCAGATTCAGAGATGAGGAAACCGAGCTCGAGATCGGGGACAGAAGGCTGGTGGGTATTCCGGGGATTTGACGAGGCGGGTAGTTCGGAGACGGGCAGGGTCGGTAACTGGAAATCAGTCCGGGGGTAATCGCTGGAAAGTCTGACATGAGTAGAGTACAATCTGGCACTGAGTGAGTGACTGGGAGAGGCTTAAACAAGGGCTTGATTAATTGGCAGCAGCCTGAGCCCAAGGTGAGGTGATGAGGTGGGATTGGCTGGCTGGTGAGGTGAGAAGGAGGCGGGGTGTGGAAAAGTACCGGGCTGAGGTAGGAAGTACTGGAGCAGACTGTGACAGAAAACTGTCGTTTAAGAAACTTCTTTTTAGAGTTATGTGGTTCTCACAGGACAGAGACAAAGCTCCACACATATGATGATCTTATAAAATATGATACATTGCTGTAGTTTGAACTACCTATATCAAAACACAGGAAACCTGGCTCAATATCAATTCATGCTTTCAAGAGACGAACACGTTTTGTATCCAAGAGGAACATATAGTCCAGGGGTAGCCAACACGGTGCCCGGGGGCACTTGGTCGCCCGCAGAGACTACATGAGACGCCCGCACGGCATATTCTAAATATAGCTAGTCTAAAATTTGTATTTAATTGTTTCGCTGTTTTTATTTATTTATCAATAACACTTGAATTATTAAGTGTAATTTAACATTTTAAATGACAACATTGAATATAGAATTAAAAAATGTTTTATGTATATATGAACTCTGACCCTGTAAACTACACCTCCATTTCCGCTGAGACAAGCTAGCGGGAGCAGCTATGATGGGGCGCTAGGTGCGTCTTTTACGCTAAACATGGCAGAAAAGCGAAAGAAAACTAACTGTTTTCATAATGACCCTGAATTTCCCTCTGGATAAATAAAATATCTATCTATCTATCTATCTATCTAATGATTGGGAGGAATAATTATTTGTTACAATTTGACATGCCGAGGACTTCATCGTATCCCTACCAGCAGTGCAGGCTGCGTACGGGGAACCGGTACGCTCTTCTGGCGGTGACGGTGATCCCTTTGGATCGTGTTATACTACATGGCCTCACTGTTTTGGACTAAATGCACACTGCTCTGCGTGGACTGGGATCTCTTCCAGAGTTTTGGAGTATTTCTGCAGGCTGATTTTTGTTTGACGCTAGACTCGTCTGGAGACTGATTTGTCTTCATCTTTGTTTGGCTGGTCAGACTAACTTGCGAGCCTACTGCCTGATTTGTGGATCCCATACCACGTAATATACTTTGGACTTTAAACTAACACAGCCGGTTTGTTTGCTATTTGTTTTTGATCTATATCACTGCGGATCCGCTGTGCATGTCGGATGTGAATGGACAATGGCCGGTAAAATGTGCATTGGTTATCCAAACAGTGTTTGCTATAATGTTAACCTATCTACGCTTTTGTTTCTCTTCTCTTCTAATGCTGGTGTTTATTTTTGCCTTTGGTAATCTCATTTAGTCTGTTAACAATGGTTTAGTAAGTTTTAAGTACTGGGTTGAGGTGTAAATTCAATCCATTTACTGTTTAGTAATTTTAAGTTCATGGGGAATTGTCGTGTTTTCGTCTTTGTCACGTTATGGGAAACGCTCACATGGTTTCGGATTGTTTATTTGGGGAGAGACTTTATTTTATTTTGATCTCGTTTACAAGTTCAGTGAATATGGTTGTTTGCCATCTGACATTCCACTCAGCTTATTGTTGACAGCTTCCAGAGCAGTGCAGCCCGATGGATGATTTATCTGTTCTTGTGTGGAACTGCGATGGGTTGAATGCGTCTCGCAAGCGAACTAGTGTTTTGACTATGTTACATCGCCGTAAAATTAATCAGGCTTTCCTACAAGAGACGCACCTGCTGAGTAAAGATTCTGGGCGTATTGCCAATAAATTATATCACACTATTGCATCCTCTTCAGCTAACTCCAAAACCAAAGGAGTAGCCATTGTATCTAGACGTAATTTGAGCGTTAAGGTGCTGGACATATGGGCAGACACTGCAGGGAGGATAACTATAGCCAGGGTGGAAATGTGTGGGAGAAAGGTGGCTCTTGTCTCTGCTTATGCCCCAAATACGTTTGATACGGATTTTTATGATACCTAAACACAAAAAATGCTAGAATTAACCGAGTATTCTATCATGGTGGGAGCGGACATGAACGCAGTATGGAATTCAAATGAACAGTCAATTTCTAACAGCCTCTAGGGATCAGGAGTCGGCTACTGCCGCGCTGCAATCTTGGGCTGGGAGTTTGGGACTAGTGGACATATGGCGAGTTTTTAACCCACGGGTAAAAGATTATACATTTTTTTCAGCCAGACATAAATCTTTTTCTAGGATAGATTATTTTTTTACCTCGCCACAACCTTTCCAGAAAATTGATAGTTGAAATTGATAGTTGCTTCCTATTGCGCTCTTATATATTTATAATATATTTATATCTGGAAGCAGAGTTTGCTAATCTAGACTCCATTTTGCTAAATAATTACTCTAAACAAACGGCATCTAAACGTGAATTTGTCAAAAAAGAAATAAATGATATTTTGAAGCAAAGATCAGAATTTCTAATACATAGGGTTAGGCAGCGTTATTACTTCCACGGGTCTAGGCCCAGTCACCTCTTGGCTTAAAAAATCTGGTCTAGTGAGCATTTTGCAGATTAAACCTCCATTAAATCTTTGAATGGTAATGTCACAACTGAGCCAAAGCAAATAAATGAGACTTTTCGCACGTTCAGTTGGACAAGAATAGATGTGATGCATTTCTTGGTCAGCTAGACTTACCACAATTTACAGTCACTGACTCTACCCATCTTGATGATACAATTTCCTTAGAGGAATTAAAAGATGCAGTATGCAACATGCAACGAAACAAATCACCAGGTTTTGATGGGATACCTCCCGAGTTTTATGTGGCATTTTGGAATAAACTGGGTCCATTACTTTTGGACATGATAATGTATTCGATAGATAAGGGCAGTTTTTCGAGGGATGTGAACATAGCCCTGATTTCCTTACTCTTAAAGAAGGATAAGGACCTGACAGATTGTGCTAGTTATAGGCCACTAAATTTATTAAATTCAGATCTTAAATTTTTTGCGAAGGTGCTTGCCAGCCGCATTCAGGATTATATGGCAATCTCCTAATGTACATCCGATCTTTGTTCATGACACTCACCACCAGGTGGCACTATACGCGGATGATATTCTGGTTTTCATGGAAAGTGCGATAACCTACTGCTCGACAGAGTATGGAGATGCGACTGTCCAGTTTTAGATCCTGATTTCAGATGGGAGGGTGTTTGGTTAAGCATAAAAGAGGCCTCTCGGAATCCTGATCACCAACAGATCCACTTTAACTATATCCACAGAACATATCTAACCCCGCGTAAACTTCACTGCATGAAAATAATAGACGATCCCTCATGTAGTTTATGCACTATGAAGGCCCCTGGCACATTCATTCACATGATGTGGGACTGTCCAGCCGCACTGGACACTGGAAATAAAGTGTCTTCTGGCATGTCACATGTGCTTTCAGTGACAGTGCCGGTGACTGTGCCCGTCCTTCTGATAAATGATCTGTCCAAGCTCAATATCTCCAAGCTTGAGAAGCGCATCTTACTAGCTGGCCTAACAGCTGCTAAAAAGTTGGTTGCTGTTCAATGGAAGCCTCCTAATTCCCTCACCTTCAGACACTGGGTCTTTGCATCTCTGGATGTTGTTTATCTAGAGTTGTCTGCCCGAATAAATAGGACAAGTGACACTAATGTAAACAATTGGCTCTTTGCAGTTGATTCCTTCAAAGATCTTTTAGAATGATTTCTCCCTTTCCCTAATCCAGTCTTCCAAATTGCAACCTAGCATTTCCGTGTGTGCATGTGTGTGTGCATGTGTTAGTGATGGTATACAATCCTGTCTGATAGCGCTGATGTAGTGCCGGCACCCAACAGCGAACACCTGAAAGAAAAAAAAGGATATGATTTGAAGATGTGACAGTTTGTACTTTGTGATACTTTGTACTAAAATATAACTGGTGTGATTTTGAACAAAATGCTACAAATGTGCTCATTCATACAAAACTGTCAAAGATATTTATTAAAATATCAGATGTGATAACTCTGACTTTCAAATGTTGAAATAGATTTAGAACAACAACAACATAAATAAATCCTACCATAAATCATTGTTAATAATTATTGTGAAGAATAATTAACATTAATATGCGATCAGACAGTCTCTTTACATATGAATATTTATTATGATTATTATTATTGATGATAATGTTATCATTAAAGGTGAACCGTACAACTATGTTATTCAGGAAGTTTGTATTAAACAAGTAGCCCTTCGTATTATTCAGTACCCTTGAAGTAGCTCTCGGAATCAAAAAGGTTGGTGACCCCTGATATAGTCCATCATAGCACAACCACTAACAATGCTAACAATCTGTGGCAGTACACAAACTACTCTTCATGCAACAAACAATATGAAATCCATTGTTTTTCCTTTTACAGTAAACCACTCTACACTTTTTGGTTGAGTGAGGAATGTGGGCATTTTTGGCAACATACTATAGAAACATGAATGAGTCATCTTTATATAATGTACAGTAGGAAATACATAGTGACATAATTGCTGCAGTAAAAGCAGCTGAATAAGAAGAGAAAGAGCCATAATGTAGGTATTGGGTAAGCTTTTAAGAAACGTGTTATTTATGAAATCAACATCAATTGTGCTCATGGTCCATAACTGATGGCTTTTCTGCTCATTGTGTTTAGAGTAGGAAAATGTGACTCCAGATTGGACAAAAAACTGCAAACATGTAAAGCAGTAAAAAGCTATCAATAAAATCAATACTTTTACTTTATTGTGCTGATAATGACATCATTTTAAGTAATGTTCCAAATGCACTTTTACTTGAAGAGGAGTATTTTCACAGTGTGGTATTAGTACTTAAGTATAGGATCTGAATACTTCTTCCACCACTGCTGATCTCAACATATATTGAATCATTTAGTCAAAGCTCTCAGTGGTAACCACATATTCCAAAGTGTTCCCCCAGCTGAGGGAGGGATCGCTCAGCTAACACAATCATGGGACCAGGGAGAGAGGGGAGCTTCTGCAGGTACTTTAAAGGACAGTTATGTCCACTTATAATAACATCGTACTCACTACGTTACTAGCTGAGCTCTGGGAGCAGTTAGATAACTACAACTAAGTCCAACGGGTCAACAAACGCAACAAGTCAGACAATCAGAAGCAAAGCAACAATAGATCCAGATTATCCAGATACTGTAGTCCAACGTTACCGTTTCCAACCTGTCTGCTCTTCAGTATTATTCTCAGTTTTGTTAGCAGATCCAAACAACGTTCTGACTTTATCTGTCCAAGACTGCTGATGAGGAGTGAGGTGTGTTGTTGCCCCACCACTAGCTGAGGCCTAAAGGCTTCATTCTGCTCCAGACAAACTGTTTGTGTGATATGATCTTCCAACCAGCCCACGTTCCCATACAACCAACCTACATTATCAATTATTTTTCAAGAGAAATATACTTTGTCCTGGCTTTTGACGTCTCACAAAGAGGATTAAGATGTTACTAATCCAAATCTGCGGTCGTTAGTGTTTAGAGGAGCCATGTCCTGTGTGAAACCAAAAGTCAATGTTGACTTTTTAATAATGACATCCATAACTTAAATAATAATACCTTTTATTTGGAGGCACCTTTCAAAACACCCAAGGACACCGTACAAAATACAAGAGATAAAAACAGCAGGACATTGGAAGGGAGAGCAAACAAACAATACCAGAGATATGGTTGAGACACAGGAAGAAAGCAATAAAGAGAAAAGGGGGGAGGGGAGGAGGATACAGGATGATTGATACTACAGAGAGTAGGCCAGTTTGAACAGGTGAGTTTTGAGGTGGGACTTGAATGTTGTAACAGTTTCGGACTGTCGGATGTGTGGAGGGACGGAGTTGCAGAGCTTGGGAGCAGTGCAGCTGAAGGCCCTGGGTCCCATGGTGATGAGGTGTGATGTGGGGATTGTCAGTAGACCAGCTGAAGATGAGCGGAGGGAGCGGGAGGGGGTATACTCCTGAAGGAGGTCACTTAGGTAGGTGGGAGCGAGTTTGTGAAGGGCTTTGTAGGTGAGCAGGATGTTTTTGTAGTTGATCCGGGATTGAACAGGGAGCCAGTGAAGTTTCAGGAGAATGGGGTGATGTGTTCAGAGGATTTGGTGCGGGTCGTGATCCGGGCAGCGGCGTTTTGGATGATGTCGGTTCAGCAGTTTGGTTGGAAGGCCAGAGAGAACATAATGTGACAAACATACTTATTTTCTGCCAAATTATGACCTTTTACTAAACTTAACCAAGTAGTTTTGTTGCATTTTGTTTTGTTTCAATTTACGTTAACCACATGTTAAAAGCTGCGGCGAGAAAATTAGTTTTCCTCCAAACATAATTGAAAAAGCAGCTTGTAATGGGAACATGATTTAGCAGGAGACAGTTCTGACTGCCCACGCAGAGGTTTTAAAGATGGTGAACACTGGCCAGATGTCTGTGAACTTCTCTGTGGATAAACATGGTCGACAGCAAATGAATTTGAAAATCCTTTTTTTTTTCCAGCATTTGTAGCTACGCATTCTGACGCCTGTGAGATCTGTGAATCTGTTGCCTGCACCGGCTGCAGAAGGAGAAACCTGCACTGTGGTGTCATCGACTGCATTCAACATAAAAAATGATCTATAACAAAGAGAAAGAAACATTGATATATTTGTGTCCGTGTGCTTATCTATTAGACTGTTTCTTCTGTTCTATACATGTATAGCTTTTTGATCGTTTCAACAGAGCAAAACACATGTGGTAAAAGTTGATTTTACATCTGGTTAAATCTTTAAAATATTATTTCAAATCACAAGGGAGGTTTTTCTCAAAGCAAAGTTTAACCACATGGCTGTGAGGCTAAGTGCTCAAACAAACACTTAACCTTGAATTTAAGAAGCTTGATCTGATGAAGAAAACGTGTGTGAACAAATAACAGCTAATGCAACAGCAGAGACTGAGGTGTGTGGCTGCATCCATTCAGCATGTTAAGTGAATTGACCCACTTATTTCTTACCAATTCAGGCAACAGTCTCACAACGGAGTGCGCTGTCACTCCATACTTTGCCTTTGAACAATGTTCCCTGACCTCCCTCCTCCATTTATTAAAGCTGCACTATCACTGTTGCTATATTCACTGAGATGCTTTGTGAAATACCTGCAGTTAGGACTGACATGCTCCCCTATTCTTGATTTTCTGCCGTTCTTCTCTGCAGATTCCCTCAAGCTGTCAGGTTGGATGGGGAGCATTAGACTCAGTGGACTCAGTGTCAGGTCTCTCCAGAGATGTTCCATTGGGTTCACACTGTGCCGTGAGAGATCGTCAGCTGTGCCGTGGGAAATTATCCAACTTTTATCAATTTTCTCCGACAGCACTCGTACCGGAGCTCCGACACCCCCCCCCCGGAGCGCAGACAGCATACATATATATTCCCCCAACGGAACTCCGCGCGCCCTGAATTTCAAGTTTTTTGTTTTCTCCCTGCCTTGCGCATTCACATTCCCTCCTCCCGCACACACCTACACAGTGGAGGAAAGGGGAGGAGTGAACTACGCACCAGCACCAGCATTGATAAACAATCAAACGACAAGAGTCCAAAATGACAAGACTCACTCATTGAAATGGTGAAAGTCAGACTTTATAAGAATGAGATAACATTTGTGTAAAAGTGTTTGTCCACTTATACTTATGTCTGTGTGTCAGCATGAAACACTTGTAAGGGCCTACCTGTAAGTGCAGACAGAAGTCTATTTTACTAACAGCTACGGGGGGCATTTCTCTTTAATGAGCAGATTACAGGGATATGTATGAAGGCAGAAGAGTGCAGAGTCAGCGTGGCAGAAGAGAGTTGCTACATCTTCTGGATCATGATCTGGAATTTGCCTACAGAAATATAAAGAACAGAGAGAAGAGAAAGCATGTTAGTCCACACTTTATTTTTATTCAGAATGTGTATTCATAAATGTGTTTCCAATGTTTTTTCCACCTCAACTTCAAGAGGATTGAACAAGATATTTGCGAGATAAAAGTGTTATTGGTAAGTGTGTTTGAATATCATGTAATGAAAGTGTAGTGATTATACAGATGTATACAGAAACCTGAGACAGGAGTGACAGGATATGGTGGCAACACCAGCATAATTAATTGGAGGAGAGAGAGGGGAGAGGAGGACACACACACAGAGACAGAGAGAGAATTCATCTGATGTCTCTTTACCATTAGATCCTGATAACTAATAATCATAAAATAAAAAATAATGAGGTTACTGCTGCTATGCCAGGTGTGTAAAAATATAGATGCAATAATCCGTCACATGTAAACATAATCGAGCAGATATATTTATCTAACGCATAGCAGACTGGGAAACTGTAGAGCACATTGAAAGAAGATGAACTCAACACACATGAAAGGAATGAGTGTGTGAGGTCTCTCTGTGGACCTCCGCCAACTAAACTAAAGAGGTTGCTTCTGTCTCTGACGTTCTGCTTGACCTTTCAACAGCATCTCATGGCATTCCTCAGCCGAGGAAGTTTGTCTCAGGAAAATAAAAATAAACTCTGTTCGCCGACGATGACAGAGATGTTGCTGAAAGCTCTTGAGAAAGTAGTAGTAGAGGTAAGATGTATGTCTCTGTCCTGTTGATGCACGAGTGATGTGTGTCTTACATGCAGGCATGACGGACACCTCGGCAGTCACAATACTCTTCACTCCAAGGTTGGACAGAGCTCCTCTCACCAGACCACAGCTGAAGGCCAGATACTGCAGTGAGACAAACAGTCATCTGTGTCATAACATGAGCGGGGGGTCGGACAATCTGAGTTTCTGATAACCTGGTATCAGCCATATAAATCTGGATTAATATGTGTTTGCTATGGGTACAGCAGCTGTCAACATACATCAGAGTTCTCTGCTAAAACACTGCAAATGGATGGCTGTGGATGAACTAACAGCACAAAATACAGCAGCCAGTATGAATGAGGTTAAAGTTTAAACTGCATCTGAACTTGTTCCACTCATGCTGGAGAAGAAGAGACAGATCATCTAAATCCTGTCACAACTAGTTTACACTGACAGTTCTCAACATTACACTAAACACTACAGTAGAGTGTGTTCACTAATCAGAAGGTCAGCGGTTCGATCCCCAGCCTCTGCAGTCTACATGTCAAAGTGTCCTTAAGCAAGATACTGAACCTCAAACTGCTATGTGTGTGTGAATGTTCATCGCTCCTGTATGGAGCCGTGTGAAGCACCTTTGGGGCGTGTTCCAGATACTGTTTCCCAGCTGACAGCTGACTCAGTAATCGGAACTTGTTGTCCTGGAGAACATAGATGCCCTGAAACACATGACAACAGCATCAGCACAGACGCATACAGCAGTGCAGCTGGTGAAAGAAGAATATTGATATTCAAATCAAATTTATTTGTATAGCCCAATATCACAAATTATACATTTGTCTCAGTGTGCTTTACAGACTGTACAGGTTATATTTAGTGCTTCACTTATGTTCAAAACAAAATGAATCATTTCAGTTTCTCAGGGCTGCACCTGTTGTTAGAGTGCATTATGTTAATGATAACCTACATGAATGAAAGGAACTGTTACCTGGTGATTGGTTCGAAGGTTGTCGATTTGCTTCTTGAACACACAGGTCCAGAAGTCTTTACACACAAACTTCATGATGTCCAGCTCGTCTTTGAACCTCACTGTGTCTTTCGTTAGTCTAGGGAAAAGGAAAAGCGGCTCAAAGTCCAGAAGTTTGACACTTCGTACCAATGGCTTTTGCATAAGACCCAATGAGTTGGTGTGACTTCTCAGCCTAGTCAGTGGTCATATATGAACAATGTCATTCAATATTTATTTTAAAAGCTGTTTACTCTAGTTTTTAATCAAATCTAACTATAACAGCAGGAAATTATGCACTTATTTGGGGAATATTTTCAGCGGCAGGTGCATCCACATTTGTTGCTCTCGTGAGTATTTGTGGCAGCAGGATTGTGTTAAAACAGAAATAGAAAAAAAATATTTTAAAACACACTGGAATCATGTACAGAAGGAGCTGGAACTGTCAGAGTTGGTTACAATGGGGGGAAGTCAATTTTAAAGGATTAAAGAAAAAGCATTTCTCACTAAATTCATTGAAGAAAATATACCCGTTTTTCACATACATACATACATACATTAATACATAGATAAATATAATATTTATATACATAGATAAGTATAATATAAGTTGATACTACTGGCACACCAACTGTCACAAGAGGAACACATTGGCAGAAGTTAGCTTGTTACCTCTCTATTAGCCCTTGGCCGACTCTGAATCCCATATTCTCCAGTTTGGCGATATTTCTTCCATTCTCCTGAAGGATGACAGAGGAGAACTAATGAACACACGGTTAGGCGACCACTAACAGTACACACTCAGGCTGCCACTCTCTTACCGTCTCTCCGTTGTCAGCTGACTTGTAAATGTACTGTATCACTTCGTTATGTAAAAACTGAAAAGGAGCTTCGTCTGCCATTCTTCTTGCTCGAAAGACTGTGTGTGGTGTATCAGCAGCTGATTCAGCGTGTCACTTACACAGGGGTCCGACATTATTACATCTACAGACTGACAGCTAAGACAGAGACTGTACAGGATCTTTATTAAATACAAACAAAACAAACGCTTCCTGCTGCTTCCTTGTTATTCTTTTCACCGGTGTGTGTAAAGAGTGCAATACTGCCACCAGCTGGCCTGGAGTTATTATTCGTGGTGTTTCATGGCGGTTGGCAAACAAT
The DNA here is from genome assembly GCF_900634415.1 of Cottoperca gobio. NCBI lineage: Eukaryota > Metazoa > Chordata > Actinopteri > Perciformes > Bovichtidae > Cottoperca > Cottoperca gobio. The sequence goes on along the minus strand of NC_041356.1, from coordinate 1,831,345 downwards.
GTTATGGAGCATTACCGCCACTACCTGGTATGGTATCTGGATTCAATACAAAGTAGTGACGTTACGCGCTGTGCCGAGGCTTCAGAGCGTGTGTCGAGTAATCCAGGAAGTGCACCAGCCTTTGAAGCAAATGTTCGTAGTGACCAAACCGTGGAATTACAATTTCCGTGTCAGTCACGTGATGCCATGGGACCAAAAATACTTTATCCCATTGACCAACGTCGGGAAAGAGACTAAATCAGCGTATGATGTTTGAAATACTTGAATAGCCCTTATGTAAATCGTTAGGTTCAAAATGTTGTAGAATGCGCTAATAGCCGAATCCAGAGTTTTCCCCCGCCTCCATTCATGTGACTGAGCCGAGGGTTTAAGGAAAACGCAAGTGCGCATGCTCTATGCACCCCATGGATGCGAAAAGACGCCGGAATATCCGGGTAATTTTATACTTAAATGTCGAGCCATTTTGGCTTCATGCGCCACAGAGCAACATAGGAATGAACGGGGCCCCGCCTCCAATGCTGCATCCAGTTCTTTTTATCGAGGCTTGTATCGCTTTAGACCAATGACGTCATTGATGACATCCGAAACCTCGCCGCCCGTCGATACCACGTGACTGGTTCAGATCTATGGTTCATCGGTTAAACTACTGCCACCTTTTTAGTTTTAGAACAATAATTTGCTGCCGCCTTTTATTATATGACAATAATGGCAATATTATTATATTATGATACAATTGTTGCCTAAATATTTGATTTACATGGATAAATGGATACATTACTCATTAGATAATTAGTTGTATTATACAGTTATGAAATACACTCCTAGGATATTTAATAAAAAATAGATACCATATTGATATAAATGGGTTACATGTAAAACAAATAGTTTTTTCATTGTTCCCAAGCCTTTACTGGCGCAAAATACATTATATCAACAATCACATAGATGAGAGATGATCTGCCTGTTTTACACCCTTTTACCAGCAGGTGGTTTTGTGTGGACACCTTCAGCAATACTCCGGCAGCAACAACGGAGCATCTCGGGATTCCTTATTCCTGTCCAGAGCCAACCAACCGTACGCCCCTCTCCTACTCACCCTGCCACAGCATGCAGTCAGTCCACAGTCACTTCCCATTATCCATAGGC